>NW_028220231.1:0-133329 GCF_045865225.1 Trachurus japonicus | reverse complement strand
TTGCCAAAAGCACTTAGTCAAAAATTTTCACTTTTCAGCCGATCGCATAGACTCTGACTCGGGGATTAGGCATTTAGTTTGTAGCTGCGCAGCGGGAGTCCTGCAGACATAGAATGCGTGATCCCATCTGCCCTATTTGGACCACGCTGACCACGCTGATGTGTGTCTCATCTCTCTACGACCTTGCCTTCCCGAGATACTCCTCAAAGGGCCAGCTCAAGCAAGTTGCTGGAAAGAATGTCAAAGTTGCCAACATCCACTTGTACATATGGGACAAAAAATAAGGTGCTTCAAATATGATGGTACCAATCGGGACTCCAAATGGCCTGAAAATGTGCTCCTAAACATGTTCTGGGGGGACGCTTTTTGGCCAAAAGCACTTAGTCAAATTTTCACTTTCACCGATCGCATAGACTCTGACTGGGATAGGCATTTGGTTTGTAGCTGCGGGCAGCGGGAGTCCTGATCTGACCCTAGATGCGTGATCCATCTGCCCTATTTGGACCACACAGCTGGAACACGCTGATGTGTGTCTCCATCTCTCGTACGACCTTGCCAACTTCCCGGAGATACTCCTCAAAGGGGCCAGCTCAGCATGTTGCTTGCTGAAAATGTCAACGGTGCCCAACTCTCACTTGTATCATATGGGACAAAAAATAAGGTGCTTCAATATGGGTACCAATCGACTCCAAATTGACCTGAAATGTGCTCCTAATCATGTTCTGGGGGGACGCTTTAGCCAAAAGCACTTAGTCAAATTTTCACTTTTCACCGATCGCCATAGACTACTGACTGGGAATAGGCATTTGGTTTGTTGCTGCGCAGCGGGAGTCTGCAGTCCTAGAAGCGTGATCCATCTGCCCTATTTGGACCACGTCTGAACACGCTTGATGTGTGTCTCATCTCTCTACGACCTTGCCTTCCCGGAGATAGTCTCCTCAAAGGGCCAGCCTCAGCATGTTGCTGGAAAATGGTCAAAGTGTCCACTTGTACTTTAAAATATGGGACCAAAAAATAAGGTAGCTTCAATAGGGTTACCAATCGACTCCAAATGGCCTGAAATGTGCTCCTAAACATGTTTCTGCTGGGGGACGCTTTTGGTCCAAAAAGCACTTAGTCAAAATTTTCTACTTTTTCACCCGGATCGCATAGAATCTGGACTGGGATAGGCATTTGGTTTGTAGCTGCACAGGCGGGAGTCGGCAGACATAGAAAGCGTGATCCATTCCTGGCCCTACTTTGGAGCCACGCTGAACACGCTGGATGTGGGGGGTGTGCTACATCTCTCTTACTGACCCTGTGCTTTCCCGAGATACTCCTCAAAGGTCCAGCTCAGCTATGTTGCTGAAAATTGTTGTCAAAGTGCCAACTCCCACTTGTACATATGGGACAAAAAAATTAAGGTGCTTTCAATATGGGTACCAAATCGACTACAAATGGCCTAGAAAATGTGCTCCTAAACATGCTTCTGGGGGGGACGACTTATTGCCAAAAAGCACTTAGTCATAATTGTTCACTTTTCAACCGATCGCATAGGAACTCCTGACTGGGATAGGCATTTGGTTTGTAGCTGCGCAGCGGGAGATCCTGCAGACTAGAAGCGATGATCCATCTGCCCTATTTGTCTGACCACGCTGAACACGCTTATGTGTGTCTCATCTCTCTACGACCTTGCCTTCCCGAGATACTCCTCAAAGGGCCAGCTCAGCATGTTGCTGAAAATGTCAAAGTGCCAACTCCACTTGTACATATGGGACAAAAAATAAGGTGCTTCAATATGGGTACCAATCGACTCCAAATGGCCTGAAAATGTGCTCCTAATCATGTTCTGGGGGGACGCTTTTGCCAAAAGCACTTTAGTCAAATTTTCCACTTTTGTGCACCGATCGGCATAGACTCTGAACTGGGATAGCGCATTTGGTTTGTAGCTGCAGGCAGCGGGACGTCCCTGCGAACATAGAAAGCGTGATCCATCTGCCCTATTTGGAAGCCACGCTATGAAAAAAAACGCTGGATGTGTGTCTCATCTCTCTTCGACCTTGCCCTTCCCGAGATCAACTCCTCAAAGGGCTCCAGCTCAGCATGTTGCTGAAAATGTCAAAGTGCCAACTCCACTTGTAAATATGGGACAAAAATAAGGTGCTTCAATATGGGTACCAATCGACTCCAAATGGCCTGAAATGTGCTCCTAATCATGTTCTGGGGGACGCTTTTGCCAAAAGCACTTAGTCAAATTTTCACTTTTCACCGATCGCATATAATCTGACTGGGATAGGCAAAATGTAGCTGCAAAGCGGGAGTCCTGCAGACCTAGAAGCATGATCCATCTGCCCTATTTGGACCACGCTGATGTGTGTCTCATCTCTCTACGACCTTGCCTTCCCGAGATACTCCTCAAAGGGCCAGCTCAGCATGTTGCTGAAAATGTCAAAGTGCCAACTCCACTTGTACATATGGGACAAAAAATAAGGTGCTTCAATATGGGTACCAATCGACTCCAAATGGCCTGAAATGTGCTCCTAAACATGTTCTGGGGGACGCTTTTGCCAAAAGCACTTAGTCAAATTTTCACTTTTCACCGATCGCATAGACTCTGACTGGGATAGGCATTTGGTTTGTAGCTGCGCAGCGGGAGTCCTGCAGACATAGAAGCGTGATCCATCTGCCCTATTTGGACCACGCTGAACACGCTGATGTGTGTCTCATCTCTCTACGACCTTGCCTTCCCGAGATACTCCTCAAGGGCCAGCTCAGCATGTTGCTGAAAATGTCAAAGTGCCAACTCCACTTGTACATATGGGACAAAAAATAAGGTGCTTCAATATGGGTACCAATCGACTCCAAATGGCCTGAAATGTGCTCCTAAACATGTTCTGGGGGACGCTTTTTGCCAAAAGCACTTAGTCAAATTTTCACTTTTCACCGATCGCATAGACTCTGACTGGGATAGGCATTTGGTTTGTAGCTGCGCAGCGGGAGTCCCTGCAGACATAGAAGCGTGATCCATCTGCCCTATTTGGACCACGCTGAACACGCTGATGTGTGTCTCATCTCTCTACGACCTTGCCTTCCCGAGATACTCCTCAAAGGGCCAGTTCAGCATGTTGCTGAAAATGTCAAAGTGCCAACTCCACTTGTACATATGGGACAAAAAATAAGGTGCTTCAATATGGGTACCAATCGACTCCAAATGGCCTGAAATGTGCTCCTAATCATGTTCTGGGGGACGCTTTTGCCAAAAGCACTTAGTCAAATTTTCACTTTTCACCGATCGCATAGACTCTGACTGGGATAGGCATTTGGTTTGTAGCTGCGCAGCGGGAGTCCTGCAGACATAGAAGCGTGATCCATCTGCCCTATTTGGACCACGCTGATGTGTGTCTCATCTCTCTACGACCTTGCCTTCCCGAGATACTCCTCAAAGGGCCAGCTCAGCATGTTGCTGAAAATGTCAAAGTGCCAACTCCACTTGTACATATGGGACAAAAAATAAGGTGCTTCAATATGGGTACCAATCAACTCCAAATGGCCTGAAATGTGCTCCTAAACATGTTCTGGGGGACGCTTTTGCCAAAAGCACTTAGTCAAATTTTCACTTTTCACCGATCGCATAGACTCTGACTGGGATAGGCATTTGGTTTGTAGCTGCACAGCGGGAGTCCTGCAGACATAGAAGCGTGATCCATCTGCCCTATTTGGACCACGCTGAACACGCTGATGTGTGTCTCATCTCTCTACGACCTTGCCTTCCCGAGATACTCCTCAAAGGGCCAGCTCAGCATGTTGCTGAAAATGTCAAAGTGCCAACTCCACTTGTACATATGGGACAAAAAAATAAGGTGCTTCAATATGGGTACCAATCGACTCCAAATGGCCTGAAATGTGCTCCTAAACATGTTCTGGGGGACGCTTTTGCCAAAAGCACTTAGTCAAATTTTCACTTTTCACCGACAAACATATACTCTGACTGGGATAGGCATTTGGTTTGTAGCTGCGCAGCGGGAGTCCTGCAGACCTAGAAGCGTGATCCATCTGCCCTATTTGGACCACGCTGAACACGCTGATGTGTGTCTCATCTCTCTACGACCTTGCCTCCCGAGATACTCCTCAAAGGGCCAGCTCAGCATGTTGCTGAAAATGTCAAAGTGCCAACTCCACTTGTACATATGGGACAAAAAATAAGGTGCTTCAATATGGGTACCAATCGACTCCAAATGGCCTGAAATGTGCTCCTAAACATGTTCTGGGGGACGCTTTTGCCAAAAGCACTTAGTCAAATTTTCACTTTTCACCGATCGCATAGACTCTGACTGGGATAGGCATTTGGTTTGTAGCTGCGCAGCGGGAGTCCTGCAGACATAGAAGCGTGATCCATCTGCCCTATTTGGACCACGCTGAACACGCTGATGTGTGTCTCATCTCTCTACGACCTTGCCTTCCCGAGATACTCCTCAAAGGGCCAGCTCAGCATGTTGCTGAAAATGTCAAAGTGCCAACTCCACTTGTACATATGGGACAAAAAATAAGGTGCTTCAATATGGGTACCAATCGACTCCAAATGGCCTGAAATGTGCTCCTAAACATGTTCTGGGGGACGCTTTTGCCAAAAGCACTTAGTCAAATTTTCACTTTTCACCGATCGCATAGACTCTGACTGGGATAGGCATTTGGTTTGTAGCTGCGCAGCGGGAGTCCTGCAGACATAGAAGCGTGATCCATCTGCCCTATTTGGACCACGCTGAACACGCTGATGTGTGTCTCATCTCTCTACGACCTTGCCTTCCCGAGATACTCCTCAAAGGGCCAGCTAAGCATGTTGCTGAAAATGTCAAAGTGCCAACTCCACTTGTACATATGGGACAAAAAATAAGGTGCTTCAATATGGGTACCAATCGACTCCAAATGGCCTGAAATGTGCTCCTAACAACATTTTCTGGGGGACGCTTTTGCCAAAAGCACTTAGTCAAATTTTCACTTTTCACCGATCGCATAGACTCTGACTGGGATAGGCATTTGGTTTGTAGCTGCGCAGCGGGAGTCCTGCAGACATAGAAGCGTGATCCATCTGCCCTATTTGGACCACGCTGAACACGCTGATGTGTGTCTCATCTCTCTACGACCTTGCCTTCCCGAGATACTCCTCAAAGGGCCAGCTCAGCATGTTGCTGAAAAATGTCAAAGTGCCAACTCCACTTGTACATATGGGACAAAAAATAAGGTGCTTCAATATGGGTACCAATCGACTCCAAATGGCCTGAAATGTGCTCCTAAACATGTTCTGGGGGACGCTTTTGCCAAAAAGCACTTAGTCAAATTTTCACTTTTCACCGATCGCATAGACTCTGACTGGGATAGGCATTTGGTTTGTAGCTGCGCAGCGGGAGTCCTGCAGACATAGAAGCGTGATCCATCTGCCCTATTTGGACCACGCTGAACACGCTGATGTGTGTCTCATCTCTCTACGACCTTGCCTTCCCGAGATACTCCTCAAAGGGCCAGCTCAGCATGTTGCTGAAAATGTCAAAGTGCCAACTCCACTTGTACATATGGGACAAAAAATAAGGTGCTTCAATATGGGTACCAATCGACTCCAAATGGCCTGAATGTGCTCCTAAACATGTTCTGGGGGACGCTTTTGCCAAAAGCACTTAGTCAAATTTTCACTTTTCACCGATCGCATAGACTGACTGGGATAGGCATTTGGTTTGTAGCTGCGCAGCGGGAGTCCTGCAGACATAGAAGCGTGATCCATCTGCCCTATTTGGACCACGCTGAACACGCTGATGTGTGTCTCATCTCTCTACGACCTTGCCTTCCCGAGATACTCCTCAAAGGGCCAGCTCAGCATGTTGCTGAAAATGTCAAAGTGCCAACTCCACTTGTACATATGGGACAAAAATAAGGTGCTTCAATATGGGTACCAATCGACTCCAAATGGCCTGAAATGTGCTCCTAAACATGTTCTGGGGGACGCTTTTGCCAAAAGCACTTAGTCAAATTTTCACTTTTCACCGATCGCATAGACTCTGACTGGGATAGGCATTTGGTTTGTAGCTGCGCAGCGGGAGTCCTGCAGACATAGAAGCGTGATCCATCTGCCCTATTTGGACCACGCTGAACACGCTGATGTGTGTCTCATCTCTCTACGACCTTGCCTTCCCGAGATACTCCTCAAAAGGGCCAGCTCAGCATGTTGCTGAAAATGTCAAAGTGCCAACTCCACTTGTACATATGGGAAAAAAAAATAAGGTGCTTCAATATGGGTACCAATCGACTCCAAATGGCCTGAAATGTGCTCCTAAACATGTTCTGGGGGACGCTTTTGCCAAAAGCACTTAGTCAAATTTTCACTTTTCACCGATCGCATAGACTCTGACTGGGATAGGCATTTGGTTTTTTAGCTGCGCAGCGGGAGTCCTGCAGACATAGAAGCGTGATCCATCTGCCCTATTTGGACCACGCTGAACACGCTGATGTGTGTCTCATCTCTCTACGACCTTGCCTCCCGAGATACTCCTCAAAGGGCCAGCTCAGCATGTTGCTGAAAATGTCAAAGTGCCAACTCCACTTGTACATATGGGACAAAAAAATAAGGTGCTTCAATATGGGTACCAATCGACTCCAAATGGCCTGAAATGTGCTCCTAAACATGTTCTGGGGGACGCTTTTGCCAAAAGCACTTAGTCAAATTTTCACTTTTCACCGATCGCATAGACTCTGACTTGGATAGGCATTTGGTTTGTAGCTGCGCAGCGGGAGTCCTGCAGACCTAGAAGCGTGATCCATCTGCCCTATTTGGACCACGCTGAACACGCTGATGTGTGTCTCATCTCTCTACGACCTTGCCTTCCCGAGATACTCCTCAAAGGGCCAGCTCAGCATGTTGCTGAAAATGTCAAAGTGCCAACTCCACTTGTACATATGGGACAAAAAATAAGGTGCTTCAATATGGGTACCAATCGACTCCAAATGGCCTGAAATGTGCTCCTAAACATGTTCTGGGGGACGCTTTTGCCAAAAGCACTTAGTCAAAATTTTCACTTTTCACCGATCGCATAGACTCTGACTGGATAGGCATTTGGTTTGTAGCTGCGCAGCGGGAGTCCTGCAGACATAGAAGCGTGATCCATCTGCCCTATTTGGACCACGCTGAACACGCTGATGTGTGTCTCATCTCTCTAACGACCTTGCCTTCCCGAGATACTCCTCAAAGGGCCAGCTCAGCATGTTGCTGAAAATGTCAAAGTGCCAACTCCACTTGTACATATGGGACAAAAAATAAGGTGCTTCAATATGGGTACCAATCGACTCCAAATGGCCTGAAATGTGCTCCTAATCATGTTCTGGGGGACGCTTTTGCCAAAAGCACTAAAGTCAAATTTTCACTTTTCACCGATCGCATAGACTCTGACTGGGATAGGCATTTGGTTTGTAGCTGCGCAGCGGGAGTCCTGCAGACATAGAAGCGTGATCCATCTGCCCTATTTGGACCACGCTGAACACGCTGATGTGTGTCTCATCTCTCTACGACCTTGCCTTCCCGAGATACTCCTCAAAGGGCCAGCTCAGCATGTTGCTGAAAATGTCAAAGTGCCACTTGTACATATGGGACAAAAAATAAGGTGCTTCAATATGGGTACCAATCGACTCCAAATGGCCTGAAATGTGCTCCTAAACATGTTCTGGGGGACGCTTTTGCCAAAAGCACTTAGTCAAATTTTCACTTTCCACCGATCACAATAAAACTCTGACTGGGATAGGCATTTGGTTTGTAGCTGCGCAGCGGGAGTCCTGCAGACATAGAAGCGTGATCCATCTGCCCTATTTGGACCACGCTGAACACGCGGATGTGTGTCTCATCTCTCTACGACCTTGCCTTCCCGAGATACTCCTCAAAGGGCCAGCTCAGCATGTTGCTGAAAATGTCAAAGTGCCAACTCCACTTGTACATATGGGACAAAAAATAAGGTGCTTCCAATATGGGTACCAATCGACTCCAAATGGCCTGAAATGTGCTCCTTAACATGTTTCTGGGGACGCTTTTGCCAAAAGCCACTTAGTCAAATTTTCACTTTTCACCAGTAGCATTGACTCTGACTGGGATAGGCATTTGGTTTGTAGCTGCGCAGCGGGAGTCCTGCAGACCTAGAAGCTTGATCCATCTGCCCTATTTGGACCACGCTGAACACGCTGATGTGTGTCTCATCTCTCTACGACCTTGCCTTCCCGAGATACTCCTCAAAGGGCCAGCTCAGCATGTTGCTGAAAATGTCAAAGTGCCAACTCCACTTGTACATATGGGACAAAAAAATAAGGTGCTTCAATATGGGTACCAATCGACTCCAAATGGCCTGAAATGTGCTCCTAATCATGTTCTGGGGGACGCTTTTGCCAAAAGCACTTAGTCAAATTTTCACTTTTCACCGATCGCATAGACTCTGACTGGGATAGGCATTTGGTTTGTAGCTGCGCAGCGGGAGTCCTGCAGACCTAGAAGCGTGATCCATCTGCCCTATTTGCTGAACACGCTGAACACGCTGATGTGTGTCTCATCTCTCTACGACCTTGCCTTCCCGAGATACTCCTCAAAGGGCCAGCTCAGCATGTTGCTGAAAATGTCAAAGTGCCAACTCCACTTGTACATATGGACAAAAAATAAGGTGCTTCAATATGGGTACCAATCGACTCCAAATGGCCTGAAATGTGCTCCTAATCATGTTCTGGGGGACGCTTTTGCCAAAAGCACTTAGTCAAATTTTCACTTTTTACTGATCGCATAGACTGACTGGGATAGGCATTTGGTTTTGTAGCTGCGCAGCGGGAGTCCTGCAGACCTAGAAGCGTGATCCATCTGCCCTATTTGGACCACGCTGAACACGCTGATGTGTGTCTCATCTCTCTACGACCTGCCTTCCCGAGATACTCCTCAAAGGGCCAGCTCAGCATGTTGCTGAAAATGTCAAAGTGCCAACTCCACTTGTACATATGGGACAAAAAATAAGGTGCTTCAATATGGGTACCAATCGACTCCAAATGGCCTGAAATGTGCTCCTAAACATGTTCTGGGGAACGCTTTTGCCAAAAGCACTTAGTCAAATTTTCAATTTTTAACCAATCGCATAGACTCTGACTGGGATAGGCATTTGGTTTGTAGCTGCGCAGCGGGAGTCCCTGCAGACCTAGAAGCGTGATCCATCTGCCCTATTTGGACCACGCTGAACACGCTGATGTGTGTCTCATCTCTCTACGACCTAGCCTTCCCGAGATACTCCTCAAAGGGCCAGCTCAGCATGTTGCTGAAAATGTCAAAGTGCCAACTCCACTTGTACATATGGGACAAAAAAAATAAGGTGCTTCAATATGGGTACCAATCGACTCCAAATGGCCTGAAATGTGCTCCTAAACATTTTCTGGGGGACGCTTTTGCCAAAAGCACTTAGTCAAATTTTCACTTTTCACCGATCGCATAGACTCTGACTGGGATAGGCATTTGGTTTGTAGCTGCGCAGCGGGAGTCCTGCAGACATAGAAGCGTGATCCATCTGCCCTATTTGGACCACGCTGAACACCCTGATGTGTGTCTCATCTCTCTACGACCTTGCCTTCCCGAGATACTCCTCAAAGGGCCAGCTCAGCATGTTGCTGAAAATGTCAAAGTTCCAACTCCACTTGTACATATGGGACAAAAAATAAGGTGCTTCAATATGGGTACCAATCGACTCCAAATGGCCTGAAATGTGCTCCTAAACATGTTCTGGGGGACGCTTTTGCCAAAAGCACTTAGTCAAATTTTCACTTTCACCGATCGCATAGACTCTGACTGGGATAGGCATTTGGTTTGTAGCTGCGCAGCGGGAGTCCTGCAGACATAGAAGCGTGATCCATCTGCCCTATTTGGACCACGCTGAACACGCTGATGTTGTGTCCTCATCTCTCTACGACCTTAGCCTTCCCGAGATACACCTCAAAGGGCAGCTCAGCATGTTGCTGAAAATGTCAAAGTGCCAACTCCACTTGTACATATGGGACAAAAAAATAAGTGCTTCAATATGGGTACCAATCGACTCCAAATGGCCTGAAATGTGCTCCTAAACATGTTCTGGGGGACGCTTTTTGCCAAAAGCACTTAGTCAAATTTTCACTTTTTCACCGATCGCATAGACTCTGACTGGGATAGGCCTTTGGTTTGTAGCTGCGCAGCGGGAGTCCTGCAGTCCTAGAAGCGTGATCCATCTGCCCTATTTGGACCACGCTGAACACGCTGATGTGTGTCTCATCTCTCTACGACCTTGCCTTCCCGAGATAACCCTCAAAGGGCCAGCTCAGCATGTTGCTGAAAATGTCAGTGCCAACTCCACTTGTACATATGGGACAAAAAATAAGGTGCTTCAATATGGGTACCAAATCGACTCCAAATGGCCTTGAAATGTGCTCCTAAACATGTTCTGGGGACGCTTTTGCCAAAAGCACTTAGTCAAATTTTCACTTTTCACCGATTGCATTAACTCTCTGACTGGGATAGGCATTTGGTTTGTAGCTGCGCAGCGGGAGTCCTGCAGACATAAAAGCGTGATCCATCTGCCCTATTTGGACCACGCTGAACACGCTGATGTGTGTCTCATCTCTCTACGACCTTGCCTTCCCGAGATACTCCTCAAAGGGCCAGCTCAGCATGTTGCTGAAAATGTCAAAGTGCCAACTCCACTTGTACATATGGGACAAAAAATAAGGTGCTTCAATATGGGTACCAATCGACTCCAAATGGCCTGAAATGTGCTCCTAAACATGTTCTGGGGGACGCTTTTGCCACCAAAACTTCAAATAATGGCCGAGTCCCAAATTGCCGCCGGTCCCAACCGCCGGGTGTAGCAAAATATTTTTTATATTATATTATAGAAATGTGCTCCTAAACATGTTCTGGGGGACGCTTTTGCCAAAAGCACTTAGTCAAATTTTCACTTTTCACCCATCGCATATACTCTGACTGGGATAGGCATTTGGTTTGTAGCTGCGCAGCGGGAGTCCTGCAGACATAGAAGCGTGATCCATCTGCCCTATTTGGACCACGCTGAACACACTGATGTGTGTCTCATCTCTCTACGAACTTGCCTTCCCGAGATACTCCTCAAAGGGCCAGCTCAGCATGTTGCTGAAAATGTCAGTGCCAACTCCACTTGTACATATGCGACAAAAAATAAGGTGCTTCAATATGGGTACCAATCGACTCCAAATGGCCTGAAATGTGCTCCTAAACATGTTCTGGGGGACGCTTTTGCCAAAAGCACTTAGTCAAATTTTCACTTTTCACCGATCGCATAGACTCTGACTGGGATAAGCATTTGGTTTGTAGCTGCGCGGCGGGAGTCCTGCAGACCTAGAAGCGTGATCCATCTGCCCTATTTGGACCATGCTGAACACGCTGATGTGTGTCTCATCTCTCTACGACCTTGCCTTCCCGAGATACTCCCCAAAGGGCCAGCTCAGCAATGTTGCTGAAATGTCAGTGCCAAACTCCCACTGTACATATGGGACAAAAAATAAGGTGCTTCAATATGTGTACCACTCGACTCCAAATGGCCTGAAATGTGCTCCTAAACATGTTCTGGGGGACGCTTTTGTCAAAAGCACTTAGTCAAATTTTCACTTTTCACTGATCACATATACTCTGACTGGGATAGGCATTTGGTTTGTAGCTGCGCAGCGGGAGTCCTGCAGACATAGAAGCGTGATCCATCTGCCCTATTTGGACCACGCTGAACACGCTGATGTGTGTCTCATCTCTCTACGACCTTGCCTTCCCGAGATACTCCTCAAAGGGCCAGCTCAGCATGTTGCTGAAAATGTCAAAGTGCCAACTCCACTTGTACATATGGGACAAAAAATAAGGTGCTTCAATATGGGTACCAATCGACTCCAAAATGGCCTGAAATGTGCTCCTAAACATGTTCTGGGGGACGCTTTTGCCAAAAGCACTTAGTCAAATTTTCACTTTTCACCGATCGCATAGACTCTGACTGGGATAGGCATTTGGTTTGTAGCTGCACAGCGGGAGTCCTGCAGACATAGAAGCGTGATCCATCTGCCCTATTTGGACCACGCTGAACACGCTGATGTGTGTCTCATCTCTCTACGACCTTGCCTTCCCGAGATACTCCTCAAAGGGCCAGCTCAGCATGTTGCTGAAAATGTCAAAGTGCCAACTCCACTTGTACATATGGGACAAAAATAAGGTGCTTCAATATGGGTACCAATCGACTCCAAATGGCCTGAAATGTGCTCCTAAACATGTTCTGGGGGACGCTTTTGCCAAAAGCACTTAGTCAAATTTTCACTTTTCATCGATCGCATAGACTCTGACTGGGATAGGCATTTGGTTTGAAGCTGCGCAGCGGGAGTCCTGCAGACATAGAAGCGTGATCCATCTGCCCTATTTGGACCACGCTGAACACGCTGATGTGTGTCTCATCTCTCTACGACCTTGCCTTCCCGAGATACTCCTCAAAGGGCCAGCTCAGCATGTTGCTGAAAATGTTAAAGTGCCACTTGTACATATGGGACAAAAAATAAGGTGCTTCAATATGGGTACCAATCGACTCCAAATGGCCTGAAATGTGCTCCTAAACATGTTCTGGGGGACGCTTTTGCCAAAAGCACTTAGTCAAATTTTCACTTTTCACCAAGCAGAGTGTGGACTTTTGCTGGAAATCAGTTGAAAATTCACCAAACAGCTTATTTTACTTCAAATTGTCATGTCTCCAAGCAGAGTGTGGACTTTTGCTGGAAATCAGTTGAAAATTCACCAAAAAGCTTATTTTACTTCAAATTGTGATGTCTTCAAGCTCCCATGGGCGTCCCACGCTGCGTTTGCCAATCAGGGCGTTTCTCGGCCAGGTCTGCCCAAATCGACCATCGCTGACACAGGCTGTACAGAGTGTGGACTTTTGCTGGAAATCAGTTGAAAATTCACCAAACAGCTTATTTTACTTCAAATTGTGATGTCTCCAAGCAGAGTGTGGACTTTTGCTGGAAATCAGTTGAAAATTCACCAAACAGCTTATTTCACTTCAAATTGTGATGTCTCCAAGCAGAGTGTGGACTTTTGCTGGAAATCAGTTGAAAATTCACCAAACAGCTTATTTTACTTCAAATTGTGATGTCTCCAAGCAGAGTCTGGACTTTTGCTGGAAATCAGTTGAAAATTCACCAAACAGCTTATTTTACTTCAAATTGTGATGTCTCCAAGCAGAGTGTGGACTTTTGCTGGAAATCAGTTGAAAATTCACCAAACAGCTTATTTCACTTCAAATTGTGATGTCTCCAAGCTCCCCACGCTCCGTTTGCCAAATTGGGCCTCCCATGGCCAGATCTGTCCAAAACGACCAACGCTGACACAGGCTGTACAGAGTGTGGACTTTTGCTGGAAATCAGTTGAAAATTCACCAAACAGCTTATTTTACTTCAAATTGTGATGTCTCCAAGCAGAGTGTGGACTTTTGCTGGAAATCAGTTGAAAATTCACCAAACAGCTTATTTTACTTCAAATTGTGATGTCTCCAAGCTCCCCACGCTCCGTTTGCCAAATTGGGCCTCCCACGGCCAGATCTGTCCAAAACGACCAACGCTGACACAGGCTGTACAGAGTGTGGACTTTTGCTGGAAATCAGTTGAAAATTCACCAAACAGCTTATTTTACTTCAAATTGTGATGTCTCCAAGCAGAGTCTGGACTTTTGCTGGAAATCAGTTGAAAATTCACCAAACAGCTTACTTCAAATTGTGTCCACTTCAAATTGCCAGATCTGTCCAAAACGACCAACACTAACACAGGCTGTACAGAGTGTGGACTTTTGCTGGAAATCAGTTGAAAATTCACCAAACAGCTTATTTCACTTCAAATTGTGATGTCTCCAAGCTCCCCACGCTCCGTTTGCCAAATTGGGCCTCCCACGGCCAGATCTGTCCAAAACGACCAACGCTAACACAGGCTGTACAGAGTGTGGACTTTTGCTGGAAATCAGTTGAAAATTCACCAAACAGCTTATTTTACTTCAAATTGTGATGTCTCCAAGCTCCCCACGCTCCGTTTGCCAAATTAGGCCTCCCATGGCCAGATCTGTCCAAAACGACCAACGCTGACACAGGCTGTACAGAGTGTGGACTTTTGCTGGAAATCAGTTGAAAATTCACCAAAACAGCTTATTTTACTTCAAATTGTGATGTCTCAAAGCAGAGTGTGGACTTTTGCTGGAAATCAGTTGAAAATTCACCAAACAGCTTATTTTACTTCAAATTGTGATGTCTCCAAGCTCCCCACGCTGCGTTTGCCAAATTAGGCCTCCCATGGCCAGATCTGTCCAAAACGACCAACGCTGACACAGGCTGTACAGAGTGTGGACTTTTGCTGGAAATCAGTTGAAAATTCACCAAACAGCTTATTTTACTTCAAATTGTGATGTCTCCAAGCAGAGTGTGGACTTTTGCTGGAAATCAGTTGAAAATTCACCAAACAGCTTATTTTACTTCAAATTGTGATGTCTCCAAGCAGAGTGTGGACTTTTGCTGGAAATCAGTTGAAAATTCACCAAACAGCTTATTTTACTTCAAATTGTGATGTCTCCAAGCTCCCCACGCTCCGTTTGCCAAATTGGGCCTCCCACGGCCAGATCTGTCCAAAACGACCAACGCTGACACAGGCTGTACAGAGTGTGGACTTTTGCTGGAAATCAGTTGAAAATTCACCAAACAGCTTATTTTACTTCAAATTGTGATGTCTCCAAGCAGAGTGTGGACTTTTGCTGGAAATCAGTTGAAAATTCACCAAACAGCTTATTTTACTTCAAATTGTGATGTCTCCAAGCTCCCCACGCTGCGTTTGCCAAATTAGGCCTCCCATGGCCAGATCTGTCCAAAACGACCAACGCTGACACAGGCTGTACAGAGTGTGGACTTTTGCTGGAAATCAGTTGAAAATTCAGCCAAACAGCTTATTTTACTTCAAATTGTGATGTCTCCAAGCAGAGTCTGGACTTTTGCTGGAAATTCAGTTGAAAATTCACCAAACAGCTTATTTTACTTCAAATTGTGATGTCTCCAAGCAGAGTCTGGACTTTTGCTGGAAATCAGTTGAAAATTCACCAAACAGCTTATTTTACTTCAAATTGTGATGTCTCCAAGCAGAGTGTGGACTTTTGCTGGAAATCAGTTGAAAATTCACCAAACAGCTTATTTCACTTCAAATTGTGATGTCTCCAAGCTCCCCACGCTCGTTTGCCAAATTGGGCCTCCCACGGCCTGATCTGTTCAAAACGACCAACGCTGACACAGGCTGTACAGAGTGTGGACTTTTGCTGGAAATCAGTTGAAAATTCACCAAACAGCTTATTTTACTTCAAATTGTGATGTCTCCAAGCAGAGTGTGGACTTTTGCTGGAAATCAGTTGAAAATTCACCAAACAGCTTATTTTACTTCAAATTGTGATGTCTCCAAGCTCCCCACGCTCCGTTTGCCAAATTAGGCCTCCCATGGCCAGATCTGTCCAAAACGACCAACGCTGACACAGGCTGTACAGAGTGTGGACTTTTGCTGGAAATCAGTTGAAAATTCACCAAACAGCTTATTTTACTTCAAATTGTCATGTCTCCAAGCAGAGTGTGGACTTTTGCTGGAAATTCAGTTGAAAATTCACCAAACAGCTTATTTTACTTCAAATTGTGATGTCTCCAAGCAGAGTGTGGACTTTTGCTGGAAATCAGTTGAAAATTCACCAAACAGCTTATTTTACTTCAAATTGTGATGTCTCCAAGCAGAGTGTGGACTTTTGCTGGAAATCAGTTGAAAATTCACCAAACAGCTTATTTTACTTCAAATTGTGATGTCTCCAAGCTCCCCACGCTCCGTTTGCCAAATTGGGCCTCCCACGGCCAGATCTGTCCAAAACGACCAACGCTGACACAGGCTGTACAGAGTGTGGACTTTTGCTGGAAATCAGTTGAAAATTCACCAAACAGCTTATTTTACTTCAAATTGTGATGTCTCCAAGCAGAGTCTGGACTTTTGCTGGAAATCAGTTGAAAATTCACCAAACAGCTTATTTTACTTCAAATTGTGATGTCTCCAAGCTCCCCACGCTCCGTTTGCCAAATTGGGCCTCCCACGGCCAGATCTGTCCAAAACGACCAACGCTGACACAGGCTGTACAGAGTGTGGACTTTTGCTGGAAATCAGTTGAAAATTCACCAAACAGCTTATTTTACTTCAAATTGTGATGTCTCCAAGCAGAGTGTGGACTTTTGCTGGAAATTCAGTTGAAAATTCACCAAACAGCTTATTTTACTTCAAATTGTGATGTCTCCAAGCTCCCCACGCTCCGTTTGCCAAATTGGCCTCCCATGGCCAGATCTGTCCAAAACGACCAACGCTGACACAGGCTGTACAGAGTGTGGACTTTTGCTGGAAATCAGTTGAAAATTCACCAAACAGCTTATTTTACTTCAAATTGTGATGTCTCCAAGCTCCCCACGCTGCGTTTGCCAAATTAGGCCTCCCATGGCCAGATCTGTCCAAAACGACCAACGCTGACACAGGCTGTACAGAGTGTGGACTTTTGCTGGAAATCAGTTGAAAATTCACCAAACAGCTTATTTTACTTCAAATTGTCATGTCTCCAAGCAGAGTCTGGACTTTTGCTGGAAATTCAGTTGAAAATTCACCAAACAGCTTATTTCACTTCAAATTGTGATGTCTCCAAGCTCCGTTTGCCAAATTGGGCCTCCCACGGCCAGATCTGTCCAAAACGACCAACGCTAACACAGGCTGTACAGAGTGTGGACTTTTGCTGGAAATCAGTTGAAAATTCACCAAACAGCTTATTTCACTTCAAATTGTGATGTCTCCAAGCTCCCCACGCTCCGTTTGCCAAATTTGGCCTCCCAGGGCCAGATCTGTCCAAAACGACCAACGCTAACACAGGCTGTACAGAGTGTGGACTTTTGCTGGAAATCAGTTGAAAATTCACCAAACAGCTTATTTTACTTCAAATTGTGATGTCTCCAAGCAGAGTCTGGACTTTTGCTGGAAATCAGTTGAAAATTCACCAAACAGCTTATTTTACTTCAAATTGTGATGTCTCCAAGCAGAGTGTGGACTTTTGCTGGAAATCAGTTGAAAATTCACCAAACAGCTTATTTCACTTCAAATTGTGATGTCTCCAAGCTCCCCACGCTCCGTTTGCCAAATTGGGCCTCCCACGGCCAGATCTGTCCAAAACGACCAACGCTGACACAGGCTGTACAGAGTGTGGACTTTTGCTGGAAATCAGTTGAAAATTCACCAAACAGCTTATTTTACTTCAAATTGTCATGTCTCCAAGCAGAGTGTGGACTTTTGCTGGAAATCAGTTGAAAATTCACCAAACAGCTTATTTTACTTCAAATTGTGATGTCTCCAAGCTCCCCACGCTCCGTTTGCCAAATTGGGCCTCCCACGGCCAGATCTATCCAAAACGACCAACGCTGACACAGGCTGTACAGAGTGTGGACTTTTGCTGGAAATCAGTTGAAAATTCACCAAACAGCTTATTTTACTTCAAATTGTCATGTCTCCAAGCAGAGTCTGGACTTTTGCTGGAAATCAGTTGAAAATTCACCAAACAGCTTATTTACTTCAAATTGTGATGTCTCCAAGCTCGCTGCGTTTGCCAAATTGGGCCTCCCATGGCCAGATCTGTCCAAAACGACCAACGCTAACACAGGCTGTACAGAGTGTGGACTTTTGCTGGAAATCAGTTGAAAATTCACCAAACAGCTTATTTTACTTCAAATTGTGATGTCTCCAAGCTCCCCACGCTCCGTTTGCCAAATTAGGCCTCCCACGGCCAGATCTGTCCAAAACGACCAACGCTGACACAGGCTGTACAGAGTGTGGACTTTTGCTGGAAATCAGTTGAAAATTCACCAAACAGCTTATTTTACTTCAAATTGTGATGTCTCCAAGCAGAGTGTGGACTTTTGCTGGAAATCAGTTGAAAATTCACCAAACAGCTTATTTTACTTCAAATTGTGATGTCTCCAAGCACCGTTTGCCAAATTAGGCCTCCATGGCCAGATCTGTCCAAAACGACCAACGCTGACACAGGCTGTACAGAGTGTGGACTTTTGCTGGAAATCAGTTGAAAATTCACCAAACAGCTTATTTTACTTCAAATTGTGATGTCTCCAAGCTCCCCACGCTCCGTTTGCCAAATTGGGCCTCCCATGGCCAGATCTGTCCAAAACGACCAACGCTGACACAGGCTGTACAGAGTGTGGACTTTTGCTGGAAATCAGTTGAAAATTCACCAAACAGCTTATTTTACTTCAAATTGTGATGTCTCCAAGCAGAGTGTGGACTTTTGCTGGAAATCAGTTGAAAATTCACCAAACAGCTTATTTTACTTCAAATTGTGATGTCTCCAAGCAGAGTGTGGACTTTTGCTGGAAATCAGTTGAAAATTCACCAAACAGCTTATTTTACTTCAAATTGTGATGTCTCCAAGCAGAGTCTGGACTTTTGCTGGAAATCAGTTGAAAATTCACCAAACAGCTTATTTTACTTCAAATTGTGATGTCTCCAAGCTCCCCACGCTCCGTTTGCCAAATTAGGCCTCCCATGGCCAGATCTGTCCAAAACGACCAACGCTGACACAGGCTGTACAGAGTGTGGACTTTTGCTGGAAATCAGTTGAAAATTCACCAAACAGCTTATTTTACTTCAAATTGTGATGTCTCCAAGCAGAGTGTGGACTTTTGCTGGAAATCAGTTGAAAATTCACCAAACAGCTTATTTTACTTCAAATTGTGATGTCTCCAAGCTCCCCACGCTGCGTTTGCCAAATTAGGCCTCCCATGGCCAGATCTGTCCAAAACGACCAACGCTGACACAGGCTGTACAGAGTGTGGACTTTTGCTGGAAATCAGTTGAAAATTCACCAAACAGCTTATTTTACTTCAAATTGTGATGTCTCCAAGCAGAGTCTGGACTTTTGCTGGAAATCAGTTGAAAATTCACCAAACAGCTTATTTTACTTCAAATTGTGATGTCTCCAAGCTCCCCACGCTCCGTTTGCCAAATTGGGCCTCCCACGGCCAGATCTGTCCAAAACGACCAACGTTGACACAGGCTGTACAGAGTGTGGACTTTTGCTGGAAATCAGTTGAAAATTCACCAAACAGCTTATTTTACTTCAAATTGTGATGTCTCCAAGCAGAGTGTGGACTTTTGCTGGAAATCAGTTGAAAATTCACCAAACAGCTTATTTTACTTCAAATTGTGATGTCTCCAAGCAGAGTGTGGACTTTTGCTGGAAATCAGTTGAAAATTCACCAAACAGCTTATTTTACTTCAAATTGTGATGTCTCCAAGCAGAGTGTGGACTTTTGCTGGAAATCAGTTGAAAATTCACCAAACAGCTTATTTTACTTCAAATTGTGATGTCTCCAAGCAGAGTGTGGACTTTTGCTGGAAATCAGTTGAAAATTCACCAAACAGCTTATTTTACTTCAAATTGTGATGTCTCCAAGCAGAGTGTGGACTTTTGCTGGAAATCAGTTGAAAATTCACCAAACAGCTTATTTTACTTCAAATTGTGATGTCTCCAAGCTCCCCACGCTGCGTTTGCCAAATTAGGCCTCCCATGGCCAGATCTGTCCAAAACGACCAACGCTGACACAGGCTGTACAGAGTGTGGACTTTTGCTGGAAATCAGTTGAAAATTCACCAAACAGCTTATTTTACTTCAAATTGTGATGTCTCCAAGCAGAGTGTGGACTTTTGCTGGAAATCAGTTGAAAATTCACCAAACAGCTTATTTTACTTCAAATTGTGATGTCTCCAAGCTCCCCACGCTGCGTTTGCCAAATTAGGCCTCCCATGGCCAGATCTGTCCAAAACGACCAACGCTGACACAGGCTGTACAGAGTGTGGACTTTTGCTGGAAATCAGTTGAAAATTCACCAAACAGCTTATTTTACTTCAAATTGTGATGTCTCCAAGCAGAGTGTGGACTTTTGCTGGAAATCAGTTGAAAATTCACCAAACAGCTTATTTTACTTCAAATTGTGATGTCTCCAAGCTCCCCACGCTGCGTTTGCCAAATTAGGCCTCCCACGGCCAGATCTGTCCAAAACGACCAACGCTGACACAGGCTGTACAGAGTGTGGACTTTTGCTGGAAATCAGTTGAAAATTCACCAAACAGCTTATTTTACTTCAAATTGTGATGTCTCCAAGCAGAGTGTGGACTTTTGCTGGAAATCAGTTGAAAATTCACCAAACAGCTTATTTTACTTCAAATTGTGATGTCTCCAAGCAGAGTGTGGACTTTTGCTGGAAATCAGTTGAAAATTCACCAAACAGCTTATTTTACTTCAAATTGTGATGTCTCCAAGCTCCCCACGCTCCGTTTGCCAAATTGGGCCTCCCACGGCCAGATCTGTCCAAAACGACCAACGCTGACACAGGCTGTACAGAGTGTGGACTTTTGCTGGAAATCAGTTGAAAATTCACCAAACAGCTTATTTTACTTCAAATTGTGATGTCTCCAAGCAGAGTCTGGACTTTTGCTGGAAATCAGTTGAAAATTCACCAAACAGCTTATTTTACTTCAAATTGTGATGTCTCCAAGCTCCCCACGCTGCGTTTGCCAAATTAGGCCTCCCATGGCCAGATCTGTCCAAAACGACCAACGCTGACACAGGCTGTACAGAGTGTGGACTTTTGCTGGAAATCAGTTGAAAATTCACCAAACAGCTTATTTTACTTCAAATTGTGATGTCTCCAAGCAGAGTGTGGACTTTTGCTGGAAATCAGTTGAAAATTCACCAAACAGCTTATTTTACTTCAAATTGTGATGTCTCCAAGCAGAGTCTGGACTTTTGCTGGAAATCAGTTGAAAATTCACCAAACAGCTTATTTTACTTCAAATTGTGATGTCTCCAAGCAGAGTGTGGACTTTTGCTGGAAATCAGTTGAAAATTCACCAAACAGCTTATTTTACTTCAAATTGTGATGTCTCCAAGCAGAGTGTGGACTTTTGCTGGAAATCAGTTGAAAATTCACCAAACAGCTTATTTTACTTCAAATTGTGATGTCTCCAAGCAGAGTGTGGACTTTTGCTGGAAATCAGTTGAAAATTCACCAAACAGCTTATTTTACTTCAAATTGTGATGTCTCCAAGCTCCCCACGCTGCGTTTGCCAAATTGGGCCTCCCATGGCCAGATCTGTCCAAAACGACCAGCTGACACAGGCTGTACAGAGTGTGGACTTTTGCTGGAAATCAGTTGAAAATTCACCAAACAGCTTATTTTACTTCAAATTGTGATGTCTCCAAGCAGAGTGTGGACTTTTGCTGGAAATCAGTTGAAAATTCACCAAACAGCTTATTTTACTTCAAATTGTGATGTCTCCAAGCAGAGTGTGGACTTTTGCTGGAAATCAGTTGAAAATTCACCAAACAGCTTATTTTACTTCAAATTGTGATGTCTCCAAGCAGAGTGTGGACTTTTGCTGGAAATCAGTTGAAAATTCACCAAACAGCTTATTTCACTTCAAATTGTGATGTCTCCAAGCTCCCCACGCTCCGTTTGCCAAATTGGGCCTCCCACGGCCAGATCTGTCCAAAACGACCAACGCTGACACAGGCTGTACAGAGTGTGGACTTTTGCTGGAAATCAGTTGAAAATTCACCAAACAGCTTATTTTACTTCAAATTGTGATGTCTCCAAGCAGAGTGTGGACTTTTGCTGGAAATCAGTTGAAAATTCACCAAACAGCTTATTTTACTTCAAATTGTGATGTCTCCAAGCTCCCCACGCTCCGTTTGCCAAATTGGGCCTCCCACGGCCAGATCTGTCCAAAACGACCAACGCTGACACAGGCTGTACAGAGTGTGGACTTTTGCTGGAAATCAGTTGAAAATTCACCAAACAGCTTATTTTACTTCAAATTGTGATGTCTCCAAGCAGAGTGTGGACTTTTGCTGGAAATCAGTTGAAAATTCACCAAACAGCTTATTTTACTTCAAATTGTGATGTCTCCAAGCTCCCCACGCTGCGTTTGCCAAATTAGGCCTCCCATGGGCAGATCTGTCCAAAACGACCAACGTTGACCCAGGCTGTACAGAGTGTGGACTTTTGCTGGAAATCAGTTGAAAATTCACCAAACAGCTTATTTTACTTCAAATTGTGATGTCTCCAAGCTCCCCACGCTCCGTTTGCCAAATTAGGCCTCCCATGGCCAGATCTGTCCAAAACGACCAACGCTGACACAGGCTGTACAGAGTGTGGACTTTTGCTGGAAATCAGTTGAAAATTCACCAAACAGCTTATTTTACTTCAAATTGTGATGTCTCCAAGCAGAGTGTGGACTTTTGCTGGAAATCAGTTGAAAATTCACCAAACAGCTTATTTTACTTCAAATTGTGATGTCTCCCATGGCCAGATCTGTCCAAAACGACCAACGCTAACACAGGCTGTACAGAGTGTGGACTTTTGCTGGAAATCAGTTGAAAATTCACCAAACAGCTTATTTTACTTCAAATTGTGATGTCTCCAAGCTCCCCACGCTCCGTTTGCCAAATTGGGCCTCCCATGGCCAGATCTGTCCAAAACGACCAACGCTGACACAGGCTGTACAGAGTGTGGACTTTTGCTGGAAATCAGTTGAAAATTCACCAAACAGCTTATTTTACTTCAAATTGTGATGTCTCCAAGCAGAGTGTGGACTTTTGCTGGAAATCAGTTGAAAATTCACCAAACAGCTTATTTTACTTCAAATTGTGATGTCTCCAAGCAGAGTGTGGACTTTTGCTGGAAATCAGTTGAAAATTCAC
The DNA here is from genome assembly GCF_045865225.1 of Trachurus japonicus. Classification (NCBI taxonomy): domain Eukaryota; kingdom Metazoa; phylum Chordata; class Actinopteri; order Carangiformes; family Carangidae; genus Trachurus; species Trachurus japonicus. The sequence goes on along the minus strand of NW_028220231.1, from coordinate 110,465 downwards.
CAAACAGCTTATTTTACTTCAAATTGTGATGTCTCCAAGCTCCCCACGCTCCGTTTGCCAAATTAGGCCTCCCACGGCCAGATCTGTCCAAAACGACCAACGCTGACACAGGCTGTACAGAGTGTGGACTTTTGCTGGAAATCAGTTGAAAATTCACCAAACAGCTTATTTTACTTCAAATTGTGATGTCTCCAAGCAGAGTCTGGACTTTTGCTGGAAATCAGTTGAAAATTCACCAAACAGCTTATTTTACTTCAAATTGTGATGTCTCCAAGCTCCCCACGCTCCGTTTGCCAAATTGGGCCTCCAACGGCCAGATCTGTCCAAAACGACCAACGCTGACACAGGCTGTACAGAGTGTGGACTTTTGCTGGAAATCAGTTGAAAATTCACCAAACAGCTTATTTTACTTCAAATTGTGATGTCTCCAAGCAGAGTCTGGACTTTTGCTGGAAATCAGTTGAAAATTCACCAAACAGCTTATTTCACTTCAAATTGTGATGTCTCCAAGCTCCCCACGCTGCGTTTGCCAAATTAGGCCTCCCAGGGCCAGATCTGTCCAAAACGACCAACGCTGACACAGGCTGTACAGAGTGTGGACTTTTGCTGGAAATCAGTTGAAAATTCACCAAACAGCTTATTTTACTTCAAATTGTGATGTCTCCAAGCTCCCCACGCTCCGTTTGCCAAATTAGGCCTCCCACGGCCAGATCTGTCCAAAACGACCAACGCTGACACAGGCTGTACAGAGTGTGGACTTTTGCTGGAAATCAGTTGAAAATTCACCAAACAGCTTATTTTACTTCAAATTGTGATGTCTCCAAGCAGAGTGTGGACTTTTGCTGGAAATCAGTTGAAAATTCACCAAACAGCTTATTTTACTTCAAATTGTGATGTCTCCAAGCAGAGTGTGGACTTTTGCTGGAAATCAGTTGAAAATTCACCAAACAGCTTATTTTACTTCAAATTGTGATGTCTCCAAGCTCCCCACGCTCCGTTTGCCAAATTAGGCCTCCCATGGCCAGATCTGTCCAAAACGACCAACGCTGACACAGGCTGTACAGAGTGTGGACTTTTGCTGGAAATCAGTTGAAAATTCACCAAACAGCTTATTTTACTTCAAATTGTGATGTCTCCAAGCAGAGTGTGGACTTTTGCTGGAAATCAGTTGAAAATTCACCAAACAGCTTATTTTACTTCAAATTGTGATGTCTCCAAGCAGAGTGTGGACTTTTGCTGGAAATCAGTTGAAAATTCACCAAACAGCTTATTTTACTTCAAATTGTGATGTCTCCAAGCAGAGTGTGGACTTTTGCTGGAAATCAGTTGAAAATTCACCAAACAGCTTATTTTACTTCAAATTGTGATGTCTCCAAGCTCCCCACGCTCCGTTTGCCAAATTGGGCCTCCCACGGCCAGATCTGTCCAAAACGACCAACGCTGACACAGGCTGTACAGAGTGTGGACTTTTGCTGGAAATCAGTTGAAAATTCACCAAACAGCTTATTTTACTTCAAATTGTGATGTCTCCAAGCAGAGTCTGGACTTTTGCTGGAAATCAGTTGAAAATTCACCAAACAGCTTATTTTACTTCAAATTGTGATGTCTCCAAGCTCCCCACGCTGCGTTTGCCAAATTAGGCCTCCCATGGCCAGATCTGTCCAAAACGACCAACGCTGACACAGGCTGTACAGAGTGTGGACTTTTGCTGGAAATCAGTTGAAAATTCACCAAACAGCTTATTTTACTTCAAATTGTGATGTCTCCAAGCAGAGTGTGGACTTTTGCTGGAAATCAGTTGAAAATTCACCAAACAGCTTATTTTACTTCAAATTGTGATGTCTCCAAGCTCCCCACGCTCCGTTTGCCAAATTGGGCCTCCCACGGCCAGATCTGTCCAAAACGACCAACGCTGACACAGGCTGTACAGAGTGTGGACTTTTGCTGGAAATCAGTTGAAAATTCACCAAACAGCTTATTTTACTTCAAATTGTGATGTCTCCAAGCAGAGTGTGGACTTTTGCTGGAAATCAGTTGAAAATTCACCAAACAGCTTATTTTACTTCAAATTGTGATGTCTCCAAGCAGAGTCTGGACTTTTGCTGGAAATCAGTTGAAAATTCACCAAACAGCTTATTTTACTTCAAATTGTGATGTCTCCAAGCAGAGTGTGGACTTTTGCTGGAAATCAGTTGAAAATTCACCAAACAGCTTATTTTACTTCAAATTGTGATGTCTCCAAGCAGAGTGTGGACTTTTGCTGGAAATCAGTTGAAAATTCACCAAACAGCTTATTTTACTTCAAATTGTGATGTCTCCAAGCAGAGTGTGGACTTTTGCTGGAAATCAGTTGAAAATTCACCAAACAGCTTATTTTACTTCAAATTGTGATGTCTCCAAGCTCCCCACGCTGCGTTTGCCAAATTAGGCCTCCCATGGCCAGATCTGTCCAAAACGACCAACGCTGACACAGGCTGTACAGAGTGTGGACTTTTGCTGGAAATCAGTTGAAAATTCACCAAACAGCTTATTTTACTTCAAATTGTGATGTCTCCAAGCAGAGTGTGGACTTTTGCTGGAAATCAGTTGAAAATTCACCAAACAGCTTATTTTACTTCAAATTGTGATGTCTCCAAGCTCCCCACGCTGCGTTTGCCAAATTAGGCCTCCCATGGCCAGATCTGTCCAAAACGACCAACGCTGACACAGGCTGTACAGAGTGTGGACTTTTGCTGGAAATCAGTTGAAAATTCACCAAACAGCTTATTTTACTTCAAATTGTGATGTCTCCAAGCAGAGTCTGGACTTTTGCTGGAAATCAGTTGAAAATTCACCAAACAGCTTATTTCACTTCAAATTGTGATGTCTCCAAGCTCCCCACGCTCCGTTTGCCAAATTGGGCCTCCCACGGCCAGATCTGTCCAAAACGACCAACGCTGACACAGGCTGTACAGAGTGTGGACTTTTGCTGGAAATCAGTTGAAAATTCACCAAACAGCTTATTTTACTTCAAATTGTGATGTCTCCAAGCAGAGTGTGGACTTTTGCTGGAAATCAGTTGAAAATTCACCAAACAGCTTATTTTACTTCAAATTGTGATGTCTCCAAGCTCCCCACGCTCCGTTTGCCAAATTGGGCCTCCCACGGCCAGATCTGTCCAAAACGACCAACGCTGACACAGGCTGTACAGAGTGTGGACTTTTGCTGGAAATCAGTTGAAAATTCACCAAACAGCTTATTTTACTTCAAATTGTGATGTCTCCAAGCAGAGTCTGGACTTTTGCTGGAAATCAGTTGAAAATTCACCAAACAGCTTATTTCACTTCAAATTGTGATGTCTCCAAGCTCCCCACGCTCCGTTTGCCAAATTGGGCCTCCCACGGCCAGATCTGTCCAAAACGACCAACGCTGACACAGGCTGTACAGAGTGTGGACTTTTGCTGGAAATCAGTTGAAAATTCACCAAACAGCTTATTTTACTTCAAATTGTGATGTCTCCAAGCAGAGTGTGGACTTTTGCTGGAAATCAGTTGAAAATTCACCAAACAGCTTATTTTACTTCAAATTGTGATGTCTCCAAGCAGAGTCTGGACTTTTGCTGGAAATCAGTTGAAAATTCACCAAACAGCTTATTTTACTTCAAATTGTGATGTCTCCAAGCAGAGTGTGGACTTTTGCTGGAAATCAGTTGAAAATTCACCAAACAGCTTATTTTACTTCAAATTGTGATGTCTCCAAGCAGAGTGTGGACTTTTGCTGGAAATCAGTTGAAAATTCACCAAACAGCTTATTTTACTTCAAATTGTGATGTCTCCAAGCAGAGTGTGGACTTTTGCTGGAAATCAGTTGAAAATTCACCAAACAGCTTATTTTACTTCAAATTGTGATGTCTCCAAGCTCCCCACGCTGCGTTTGCCAAATTAGGCCTCCCATGGCCAGATCTGTCCAAAACGACCAACGCTGACACAGGCTGTACAGAGTGTGGACTTTTGCTGGAAATCAGTTGAAAATTCACCAAACAGCTTATTTTACTTCAAATTGTGATGTCTCCAAGCAGAGTGTGGACTTTTGCTGGAAATCAGTTGAAAATTCACCAAACAGCTTATTTTACTTCAAATTGTGATGTCTCCAAGCTCCCACGCTGCGTTTGCCAAATTAGGCCTCCCATGGCCAGATCTGTCCAAAACGACCAACGCTGACACAGGCTGTACAGAGTGTGGACTTTTGCTGGAAATCAGTTGAAAATTCACCAAACAGCTTATTTTACTTCAAATTGTGATGTCTCCAAGCTCCCCACGCTCCGTTTGCCAAATTGGGCCTCCCACGGCCAGATCTGTCCAAAACGACCAACGCTGACACAGGCTGTACAGAGTGTGGACTTTTGCTGGAAATCAGTTGAAAATTCACCAAACAGCTTATTTTACTTCAAATTGTGATGTCTCCAAGCAGAGTCTGGACTTTTGCTGGAAATCAGTTGAAAATTCACCAAACAGCTTATTTTACTTCAAATTGTCACGTCTCCAAGCAGACTGTGGACTTTTGCTGGAAATCAGTTTAACAGCTTATTTTACTTCAAATTGTCATGTCTCCAAGCAGAGTCTGGACTTTTGCTGGAAATCAGTTGAAAATTCACCAAACAGCTTATTTTACTTCAAATTGTGATGTCTCCAAGCAGAGTGTGGACTTTTGCTGGAAATCAGTTGAAAATTCACCAAACAGCTTATTTCACTTCAAATTGTGATGTCTCCAAGCTCCCCACGCTCCGTTTGCCAAATTTGGCCTCCCACGGCCAGATCTGTCCAAAACGACCAACGCTGACACAGGCTGTACAGAGTGTGGACTTTTGCTGGAAATCAGTTGAAAATTCACCAAACAGCTTATTTTACTTCAAATTGTGATGTCTCCAAGCAGAGTGTGGACTTTTGCTGGAAATCAGTTGAAAATTCACCAAACAGCTTATTTTACTTCAAATTGTGATGTCTCCAAGCAGAGTGTGGACTTTTGCTGGAAATCAGTTGAAAATTCACCAAACAGCTTATTTTACTTCAAATTGTGATGTCTCCAAGCAGAGTCTGGACTTTTGCTGGAAATCAGTTGAAAATTCACCAAACAGCTTATTTCACTTCAAATTGTGATGTCTCCAAGCTCCCCACGCTCCGTTTGCCAAATTGGGCCTCCCACGGCCAGATCTGTCCAAAACGACCAACGCTGACACAGGCTGTACAGAGTGTGGACTTTTGCTGGAAATCAGTTGAAAATTCACCAAACAGCTTATTTTACTTCAAATTGTCATGTCTCCAAGCAGAGTCTGGACTTTTGCTGGAAATCAGTTGAAAATTCACCAAACAGCTTATTTACTTCAAATTGTGATGTCTCCAAGCAGAGTGTGGACTTTTGCTGGAAATCAGTTGAAAATTCACCAAACAGCTTATTTTACTTCAAATTGTGATGTCTCCAAGCAGAGTGTGGACTTTTGCTGGAAATCAGTTGAAAATTCACCAAACAGCTTATTTCACTTCAAATTGTGATGTCTCCAAGCTCCCCACGCTCCGTTTGCCAAATTGGGCCTCCCACGGCCAGATCTGTCCAAAACGACCAACGCTGACACAGGCTGTACAGAGTGTGGACTTTTGCTGGAAATCAGTTGAAAATTCACCAAACAGCTTATTTTACTTCAAATTGTGATGTCTCCAAGCAGAGTCTGGACTTTTGCTGGAAATCAGTTGAAAATTCACCAAACAGCTTATTTTACTTCAAATTGTGATGTCTCCAAGCAGAGTCTGGACTTTTGCTGGAAATCAGTTGAAAATTCACCAAACAGCTTATTTTACTTCAAATTGTGATGTCTCCAAGCAGAGTCTGGACTTTTGCTGGAAATCAGTTGAAAATTCACCAAACAGCTTATTTCACTTCAAATTGTGATGTCTCCAAGCTCCCCACGCTCCGTTTGCCAAATTGGGCCTCCCACGGCCAGATCTGTCCAAAACGACCAACGCTGACACAGGCTGTACAGAGTGTGGACTTTTGCTGGAAATCAGTTGAAAATTCACCAAACAGCTTATTTTACTTCAAATTGTGATGTCTCCAAGCAGAGTGTGGACTTTTGCTGGAAATCAGTTGAAAATTCACCAAACAGCTTATTTTACTTCAAATTGTCATGTCTCCAAGCAGAGTCTGGACTTTTGCTGGAAATCAGTTGAAAATTCACCAAACAGCTTATTTCACTTCAAATTGTGATGTCTCCAAGCTCCCCACGCTCCGTTTGCCAAATTGGGCCTCCCACGGCCAGATCTGTCCAAAACGACCAACGCTAACACAGGCTGTACAGAGTGTGGACTTTTGCTGGAAATCAGTTGAAAATTCACCAAACAGCTTATTTTACTTCAAATTGTGATGTCTCCAAGCTCCCCACGCTCCGTTTGCCAAATTGGGCCTCCCATGGCCAGATCTGTCCAAAACGACCAACGCTGACACAGGCTGTACAGAGTGTGGACTTTTGCTGGAAATCAGTTGAAAATTCACCAAACAGCTTATTTTACTTCAAATTGTGATGTCTCCAAGCAGAGTCTGGACTTTTGCTGGAAATCAGTTGAAAATTCACCAAACAGCTTATTTTACTTCAAATTGTGATGTCTCCAAGCTCCCCACGCTCCGTTTGCCAAATTGGGCCTCCCACGGCCAGATCTGTCCAAAACGACCAACGCTGACACAGGCTGTACAGAGTGTGGACTTTTGCTGGAAATCAGTTGAAAATTCACCAAACAGCTTATTTTACTTCAAATTGTGATGTCTCCAAGCTCCCCACGCTGACACAGGCTGTACAGAGTGTGGACTTTTGCTGGAAATCAGTTGAAAATTCACCAAACAGCTTATTTTACTTCAAATTGTGATGTCTCCAAGCTCCCCACGCTGCGTTTGCCAAATTAGGCCTCCCATGGCCAGATCTGTCCAAAACGACCAACGCTGACACAGGCTGTACAGAGTGTGGACTTTTGCTGGAAATCAGTTGAAAATTCACCAAACAGCTTATTTTACTTCAAATTGTGATGTCTCCAAGCAGAGTGTGGACTTTTGCTGGAAATCAGTTGAAAATTCACCAAACAGCTTATTTTACTTCAAATTGTGATGTCTCCAAGCAGAGTGTGGACTTTTGCTGGAAATCAGTTGAAAATTCACCAAACAGCTTATTTTACTTCAAATTGTGATGTCTCCAAGCTCCCCACGCTCCGTTTGCCAAATTGGGCCTCCCACGGCCAGATCTGTCCAAAACGACCAACGCTGACACAGGCTGTACAGAGTGTGGACTTTTGCTGGAAATCAGTTGAAAATTCACCAAACAGCTTATTTTACTTCAAATTGTGATGTCTCCAAGCAGAGTGTGGACTTTTGCTGGAAATCAGTTGAAAATTCACCAAACAGCTTATTTTACTTCAAATTGTGATGTCTCCAAGCTCCCCACGCTGCGTTTGCCAAATTGGGCCTCCCATGGCCAGATCTGTCCAAAACGACCAGCTGACACAGGCTGTACAGGGTGTGGACTTTTGCTGGAAATCAGTTGAAAATTCACCAAACAGCTTATTTTACTTCAAATTGTGATGTCTCCAAGCAGAGTGTGGACTTTTGCTGGAAATCAGTTGAAAATTCACCAAACAGCTTATTTTACTTCAAATTGTGATGTCTCCAAGCAGAGTGTGGACTTTTGCTGGAAATCAGTTGAAAATTCACCAAACAGCTTATTTTACTTCAAATTGTGATGTCTCCAAGCAGAGTGTGGACTTTTGCTGGAAATCAGTTGAAAATTCACCAAACAGCTTATTTTACTTCAAATTGTGATGTCTCCAAGCAGAGTGTGGACTTTTGCTGGAAATCAGTTGAAAATTCACCAAACAGCTTATTTTACTTCAAATTGTGATGTCTCCAAGCAGAGTGTGGACTTTTGCTGGAAATCAGTTGAAAATTCACCAAACAGCTTATTTTACTTCAAATTGTGATGTCTCCAAGCTCCCCACGCTGCGTTTGCCAAATTGGGCCTCCCACGGCCAGATCTGTCCAAAACGACCAACGCTGACACAGGCTGTACAGAGTGTGGACTTTTGCTGGAAATCAGTTGAAAATTCACCAAACAGCTTATTTTACTTCAAATTGTGATGTCTCCAAGCAGAGTCTGGACTTTTGCTGGAAATCAGTTGAAAATTCACCAAACAGCTTATTTTACTTCAAATTGTGATGTCTCCAAGCTCCCCACGCTCCGTTTGCCAAATTGGGCCTCCCACGGCCAGATCTGTCCAAAACGACCAACGCTGACACAGGCTGTACAGAGTGTGGACTTTTGCTGGAAATCAGTTGAAAATTCACCAAACAGCTTATTTTACTTCAAATTGTGATGTCTCCAAGCAGAGTCTGGACTTTTGCTGGAAATCAGTTGAAAATTCACCAAACAGCTTATTTTACTTCAAATTGTGATGTCTCCAAGCTCCCCACGCTCCGTTTGCCAAATTGGGCCTCCCACGGCCAGATCTGTCCAAAACGACCAACGCTGACACAGGCTGTACAGAGTGTGGACTTTTGCTGGAAATCAGTTGAAAATTCACCAAACAGCTTATTTTACTTCAAATTGTGATGTCTCCAAGCAGAGTGTGGACTTTTGCTGGAAATCAGTTGAAAATTCACCAAACAGCTTATTTTACTTCAAATTGTGATGTCTCCAAGCAGAGTCTGGACTTTTGCTGGAAATCAGTTGAAAATTCACCAAACAGCTTATTTTACTTCAAATTGTGATGTCTCCAAGCAGAGTGTGGACTTTTGCTGGAAATCAGTTGAAAATTCACCAAACAGCTTATTTTACTTCAAATTGTGATGTCTCCAAGCTCCCCACGCTGCGTTTGCCAAATTAGGCCTCCCACGGCCAGATCTGTCCAAAACGACCAACGCTGACACAGGCTGTACAGAGTGTGGACTTTTGCTGGAAATCAGTTGAAAATTCACCAAACAGCTTATTTTACTTCAAATTGTGATGTCTCCAAGCAGAGTCTGGACTTTTGCTGGAAATCAGTTGAAAATTCACCAAACAGCTTATTTTACTTCAAATTGTGATGTCTCCAAGCTCCCCACGCTCCGTTTGCCAAATTGGGCCTCCCACGGCCAGATCTGTCCAAAACGACCAACGCTGACACAGGCTGTACAGAGTGTGGACTTTTGCTGGAAATCAGTTGAAAATTCACCAAACAGCTTATTTTACTTCAAATTGTGATGTCTCCAAGCAGAGTCTGGACTTTTGCTGGAAATCAGTTGAAAATTCACCAAACAGCTTATTTCACTTCAAATTGTGATGTCTCCAAGCTCCCCACGCTCCGTTTGCCAAATTTGGCCTCCCAGGGCCAGATCTGTCCAAAACGACCAACGCTAACACAGGCTGTACAGAGTGTGGACTTTTGCTGGAAATCAGTTGAAAATTCACCAAACAGCTTATTTTACTTCAAATTGTGATGTCTCCAAGCTCCCCACGCTCCGTTTGCCAAATTAGGCCTCCCATGGCCAGATCTGTCCAAAACGACCAACGCTGACACAGGCTGTACAGAGTGTGGACTTTTGCTGGAAATCAGTTGAAAATTCACCAAACAGCTTATTTTACTTCAAATTGTCATGTCTCCAAGCAGAGTCTGGACTTTTGCTGGAAATTCAGTTGAAAATTCACCAAACAGCTTATTTCACTTCAAATTGTGATGTCTCCCATGCACCGTTTGCCAAATTTGGCCTCCCAGGGCCAGATCTGTCCAAAACGACCAACGCTGACACAGGCTGTACAGAGTGTGGACTTTTGCTGGAAATCAGTTGAAAATTCACCAAACAGCTTATTTCACTTCAAATTGTGATGTCTCCAAGCTCCCCACGCTCCGTTTGCCAAATTGGGCCTCCCATGGCCAGATCTGTCCAAAACGACCAACGCTGACACAGGCTGTACAGAGTGTGGACTTTTGCTGGAAATCAGTTGAAAATTCACCAAACAGCTTATTTTACTTCAAATTGTGATGTCTCCAAGCAGAGTGTGGACTTTTGCTGGAAATCAGTTGAAAATTCACCAAACAGCTTATTTTACTTCAAATTGTGATGTCTCCAAGCAGAGTGTGGACTTTTGCTGGAAATCAGTTGAAAAATCACAAACAGCTTATTTTACTTCAAATTGTGATGTCTCCAAGCAGAGTCTGGACTTTTGCTGGAAATCAGTTGAAAATTCACCAAACAGCTTATTTTACTTCAAATTGTGATGTCTCCAAGCTCCCCACGCTCCGTTTGCCAAATTGGGCCTCCCACGGCCAGATCTGTCCAAAACGACCAACGCTGACACAGGCTGTACAGAGTGTGGACTTTTGCTGGAAATCAGTTGAAAATTCACCAAACAGCTTATTTTACTTCAAATTGTGATGTCTCCAAGCAGAGTGTGGACTTTTGCTGGAAATCAGTTGAAAATTCACCAAACAGCTTATTTTACTTCAAATTGTGATGTCTCCAAGCTCCCCACGCTGCGTTTGCCAAATTAGGCCTCCCATGGCCAGATCTGTCCAAAACGACCAACGCTGACACAGGCTGTACAGAGTGTGGACTTTTGCTGGAAATCAGTTGAAAATTCACCAAACAGCTTATTTTACTTCAAATTGTGATGTCTCCAAGCAGAGTCTGGACTTTTGCTGGAAATCAGTTGAAAATTCACCAAACAGCTTATTTTACTTCAAATTGTGATGTCTCCAAGCTCCCCACGCTCCGTTTGCCAAATTGGCCTCCCACGGCCAGATCTGTCCAAAACGACCAACGCTGACACAGGCTGTACAGAGTGTGGACTTTTGCTGGAAATCAGTTGAAAATTCACCAAACAGCTTATTTTACTTCAAATTGTGATGTCTCCAAGCAGAGTGTGGACTTTTGCTGGAAATCAGTTGAAAATTCACCAAACAGCTTATTTTACTTCAAATTGTGATGTCTCCAAGCAGAGTCTGGACTTTTGCTGGAAATCAGTTGAAAATTCACCAAACAGCTTATTTTTCTTCAAATTGTGATGTCTCCAAGCAGAGTGTGGACTTTTGCTGGAAATCAGTTGAAAATTCACCAAACAGCTTATTTTACTTCAAATTGTGATGTCTCCAAGCAGAGTGTGGACTTTTGCTGGAAATCAGTTGAAAATTCACCAAACAGCTTATTTTACTTCAAATTGTGATGTCTCCAAGCAGAGTGTGGACTTTTGCTGGAAATCAGTTGAAAATTCACCAAACAGCTTATTTTACTTCAAATTGTGATGTCTCCAAGCTCCCCACGCTGCGTTTGCCAAATTAGGCCTCCCATGGCCAGATCTGTCCAAAACGACCAACGCTGACACAGGCTGTACAGAGTGTGGACTTTTGCTGGAAATCAGTTGAAAATTCACCAAACAGCTTATTTTACTTCAAATTGTGATGTCTCCAAGCAGAGTGTGGACTTTTGCTGGAAATCAGTTGAAAATTCACCAAACAGCTTATTTTACTTCAAATTGTGATGTCTCCAAGCTCCCCACGCTGCGTTTGCCAAATTAGGCCTCCCATGGCCAGATCTGTCCAAAACGACCAACGCTGACACAGGCTGTACAGAGTGTGGACTTTTGCTGGAAATCAGTTGAAAATTCACCAAACAGCTTATTTTACTTCAAATTGTGATGTCTCCAAGCAGAGTCTGGACTTTTGCTGGAAATCAGTTGAAAATTCACCAAACAGCTTATTTCACTTCAAATTGTGATGTCTCCAAGCTCCCCACGCTCCGTTTGCCAAATTGGGCCTCCCACGGCCAGATCTGTCCAAAACGACCAACGCTGACACAGGCTGTACAGAGTGTGGACTTTTGCTGGAAATCAGTTGAAAATTCACCAAACAGCTTATTTTACTTCAAATTGTCATGTCTCCAAGCAGAGTGTGGACTTTTGCTGGAAATCAGTTGAAAATTCACCAAACAGCTTATTTTACTTCAAATTGTGATGTCTCCAAGCTCCCCACGCTCCGTTTGCCAAATTGGGCCTCCCACGGCCAGATCTGTCCAAAACGACCAACGCTGACACAGGCTGTACAGAGTGTGGACTTTTGCTGGAAATCAGTTGAAAATTCACCAAACAGCTTATTTTACTTCAAATTGTCATGTCTCCAAGCAGAGTCTGGACTTTTGCTGGAAATCAGTTGAAAATTCACCAAACAGCTTATTTTACTTCAAATTGTGATGTCTCCAAGCTCCCCACGCTCCGTTTGCCAAATTGGGCCTCCCACGGCCAGATCTGTCCAAAACGACCAACGCTGACACAGGCTGTACAGAGTGTGGACTTTTGCTGGAAATCAGTTGAAAATTCACCAAACAGCTTATTTTACTTCAAATTGTCATGTCTCCAAGCAGAGTGTGGACTTTTGCTGGAAATCAGTTGAAAATTCACCAAACAGCTTATTTTACTTCAAATTGTGATGTCTCCAAGCAGAGTGTGGACTTTTGCTGGAAATCAGTTGAAAATTCACCAAACAGCTTATTTTACTTCAAATTGTGATGTCTCCAAGCAGAGTGTGGACTTTTGCTGGAAATCAGTTGAAAATTCACCAAACAGCTTATTTTACTTCAAATTGTGATGTCTCCAAGCAGAGTGTGGACTTTTGCTGGAAATCAGTTGAAAATTCACCAAACAGCTTATTTTACTTCAAATTGTGATGTCTCCAAGCAGAGTGTGGACTTTTGCTGGAAATCAGTTGAAAATTCACCAAACAGCTTATTTTACTTCAAATTGTGATGTCTCCAAGCTCCCCACGCTGCGTTTGCCAAATTAGGCCTCCCATGGCCAGATCTGTCCAAAACGACCAACGCTGACACAGGCTGTACAGAGTGTGGACTTTTGCTGGAAATCAGTTGAAAATTCACCAAACAGCTTATTTTACTTCAAATTGTGATGTCTCCAAGCAGAGTGTGGACTTTTGCTGGAAATCAGTTGAAAATTCACCAAACAGCTTATTTTACTTCAAATTGTGATGTCTCCAAGCTCCCCACGCTGCGTTTGCCAAATTAGGCCTCCCATGGCCAGATCTGTCCAAAACGACCAACGCTGACACAGGCTGTACAGAGTGTGGACTTTTGCTGGAAATCAGTTGAAAATTCACCAAACAGCTTATTTTACTTCAAATTGTGATGTCTCCAAGCTCCCCACGCTGCGTTTGCCAAATTGGGCCTCCCATGGCCAGATCTGTCCAAAACGACCAGCTGACACAGGCTGTACAGGGTGTGGACTTTTGCTGGAAATCAGTTGAAAATTCACCAAACAGCTTATTTTACTTCAAATTGTGATGTCTCCAAGCAGAGTCTGGACTTTTGCTGGAAATCAGTTGAAAATTCACCAAACAGCTTATTTTACTTCAAATTGTGATGTCTCCAAGCAGAGTGTGGACTTTTGCTGGAAATCAGTTGAAAATTCCCCAAACAGCTTATTTTTCTTCAAATTGTCATGTCTCCAAGCAGAGTGTGGACTTTTGCTGGAAATCAGTTGAAAATTCACCAAACAGCTTATTTTACTTCAAATTGTGATGTCTCCAAGCAGAGTGTGGACTTTTGCTGGAAATCAGTTGAAAATTCACCAAACAGCTTATTTCACTTCAAATTGTGATGTCTCCAAGCTCCCCACGCTCCGTTTGCCAAATTTGGCCTCCCAGGGCCAGATCTGTCCAAAACGACCAACGCTGACACAGGCTGTACAGAGTGTGGACTTTTGCTGGAAATCAGTTGAAAATTCACCAAACAGCTTATTTTACTTCAAATTGTGATGTCTCCAAGCAGAGTGTGGACTTTTGCTGGAAATCAGTTGAAAATTCACCAAACAGCTTATTTTACTTCAAATTGTGATGTCTCCAAGCAGAGTGTGGACTTTTGCTGGAAATCAGTTGAAAATTCACCAAACAGCTTATTTTACTTCAAATTGTGATGTCTCCAAGCAGAGTCTGGACTTTTGCTGGAAATCAGTTGAAAATTCACCAAACAGCTTATTTTACTTCAAATTGTGATGTCTCCAAGCTCCCCACGCTCCGTTTGCCAAATTGGGCCTCCCACGGCCAGATCTGTCCAAAACGACCAACGCTGACACAGGCTGTACAGAGTGTGGACTTTTGCTGGAAATCAGTTGAAAATTCACCAAACAGCTTATTTTACTTCAAATTGTCATGTCTCCAAGCAGAGTCTGGACTTTTGCTGGAAATCAGTTGAAAATTCACCAAACAGCTTATTTTACTTCAAATTGTGATGTCTCCAAGCAGAGTGTGGACTTTTGCTGGAAATCAGTTGAAAATTCACCAAACAGCTTATTTTACTTCAAATTGTGATGTCTCCAAGCAGAGTGTGGACTTTTGCTGGAAATCAGTTGAAAATTCACCAAACAGCTTATTTCACTTCAAATTGTGATGTCTCCAAGCTCCCCACGCTCCGTTTGCCAAATTGGGCCTCCCACGGCCAGATCTGTCCAAAACGACCAACGCTGACACAGGCTGTACAGAGTGTGGACTTTTGCTGGAAATCAGTTGAAAATTCACCAAACAGCTTATTTTACTTCAAATTGTCATGTCTCCAAGCAGAGTCTGGACTTTTGCTGGAAATCAGTTGAAAATTCACCAAACAGCTTATTTTACTTCAAATTGTCATGTCTCCAAGCAGAGTCTGGACTTTTGCTGGAAATTCAGTTGAAAATTCACCAAACAGCTTATTTCACTTCAAATTGTGATGTCTCCAAGCTCCCCACGCTCCGTTTGCCAAATTTGGCCTCCCAGGGCCAGATCTGTCCAAAACGACCAACGCTAACACAGGCTGTACAGAGTGTGGACTTTTGCTGGAAATCAGTTGAAAATTCACCAAACAGCTTATTTCACTTCAAATTGTGATGTCTCCAAGCTCCCCACGCTCCGTTTGCCAAATTAGGCCTCCCATGGCCAGATCTGTCCAAAACGACCAACGCTGACACAGGCTGTACAGAGTGTGGACTTTTGCTGGAAATCAGTTGAAAATTCACCAAACAGCTTATTTTACTTCAAATTGTGATGTCTCCAAGCAGAGTGTGGACTTTTGCTGGAAATTCAGTTGAAAATTCACCAAACAGCTTATTTTACTTCAAATTGTGATGTCTCCAAGCAGAGTCTGGACTTTTGCTGGAAATCAGTTGAAAATTCACCAAACAGCTTATTTTACTTCAAATTGTGATGTCTCCAAGCTCCCCACGCTCCGTTTGCCAAATTGGGCCTCCCACGGCCAGATCTGTCCAAAACGACCAACGTTGACACAGGCTGTACAGAGTGTGGACTTTTGCTGGAAATCAGTTGAAAATTCACCAAACAGCTTATTTTACTTCAAATTGTGATGTCTCCAAGCAGAGTGTGGACTTTTGCTGGAAATCAGTTGAAAATTCACCAAACAGCTTATTTTACTTCAAATTGTGATGTCTCCAAGCTCCCCACGCTGCGTTTGCCAAATTAGGCCTCCCATGGCCAGATCTGTCCAAAACGACCAACGCTGACACAGGCTGTACAGAGTGTGGACTTTTGCTGGAAATCAGTTGAAAATTCACCAAACAGCTTATTTTACTTCAAATTGTGATGTCTCCAAGCAGAGTCTGGACTTTTGCTGGAAATCAGTTGAAAATTCACCAAACAGCTTATTTTACTTCAAATTGTGATGTCTCCAAGCTCCCCACGCTCCGTTTGCCAAATTGGGCCTCCCACGGCCAGATCTGTCCAAAACGACCAACGCTGACACAGGCTGTACAGAGTGTGGACTTTTGCTGGAAATCAGTTGAAAATTCACCAAACAGCTTATTTTACTTCAAATTGTGATGTCTCCAAGCAGAGTCTGGACTTTTGCTGGAAATCAGTTGAAAATTCACCAAACAGCTTATTTTACTTCAAATTGTGATGTCTCCAAGCAGAGTGTGGACTTTTGCTGGAAATCAGTTGAAAAATCACCAAACAGCTTATTTTACTTCAAATTGTGATGTCTCCAAGCAGAGTGTGGACTTTTGCTGGAAATCAGTTGAAAATTCACCAAACAGCTTATTTTACTTCAAATTGTGATGTCTCCAAGCAGAGTGTGGACTTTTGCTGGAAATCAGTTGAAAATTCACCAAACAGCTTATTTTACTTCAAATTGTGATGTCTCCAAGCATAGTGTGGACTTTTGCTGGAAATCAGTTGAAAAATCACCAAACAGCTTATTTTACTTCAAATTGTGATGTCTCCAAGCTCCCCACGCTGCGTTTGCCAAATTAGGCCTCCCATGGCCAGATCTGTCCAAAACGACCAACGCTGACACAGGCTGTACAGAGTGTGGACTTTTGCTGGAAATCAGTTGAAAATTCACCAAACAGCTTATTTTACTTCAAATTGTGATGTCTCCAAGCAGAGTCTGGACTTTTGCTGGAAATCAGTTGAAAATTCACCAAACAGCTTATTTTACTTCAAATTGTGATGTCTCCAAGCTCCCCACGCTGCGTTTGCCAAATTAGGCCTCCCATGGCCAGATCTGTCCAAAACGACCAACGCTGACACAGGCTGTACAGAGTGTGGACTTTTGCTGGAAATCAGTTGAAAATTCACCAAACAGCTTATTTTACTTCAAATTGTGATGTCTCCAAGCTCCCAACGCTCCGTTTGCCAAATTGGGCCTCCCACGGCCAGATCTGTCCAAAACGACCAACGCTGACACAGGCTGTACAGAGTGTGGACTTTTGCTGGAAATCAGTTGAAAATTCACCAAACAGCTTATTTTACTTCAAATTGTCATGTCTCCAAGCAGAGTGTGGACTTTTGCTGGAAATCAGTTGAAAATTCACCAAACAGCTTATTTTACTTCAAATTGTGATGTCTCCAAGCTCCCCACGCTCCGTTTGCCAAATTGGGCCTCCCACGGCCAGATCTGTCCAAAACGACCAACGTTGACACAGGCTGTACAGAGTGTGGACTTTTGCTGGAAATCAGTTGAAAATTCACCAAACAGCTTATTGTACTTCAAATTGTGATGTCTCCAAGCTCCCCACGCTCCGTTTGCCAAATTGGGCTTCCCACGGCCAGATCTATCCAAAACGACCAACGTTGACCCAGGCTGTACAGAGTGTGGACTTTTGCTGGAAATCAGTGGAAATTCACCAAACAGCTTATTTTACTTCAAATTGTCATGTCTCCAAGCAGAGTCTGGACTTTTGCTGGAAATTCAGTTGAAAATTCACCAAACAGCTTATTTCACTTCAAATTGTGATGTCTCCAAGCTCCCCATGCACCGTTTGCCAAATTTGGCCTCCCAGGGCCAGATCTGTCCAAAACGACCAAAGCTAACACAGGCTGTACAGAGTGTGGACTTTTGCTGGAAATCAGTTGAAAATTCACCAAACAGCTTATTTCACTTCAAATTGTGATGTCTCCAAGCTCCCCACGCTCCGTTTGCCAAATTAGGCCTCCCATGGCCAGATCTGTCCAAAACGACCAACGCTGACACAGGCTGTACAGAGTGTGGACTTTTGCTGGAAATCAGTTGAAAATTCACCAAACAGCTTATTTTACTTCAAATCGTGATGTCTCCAAGCAGAATTCACCAAACAGCTTATTTTACTTCAAATTGTGATGTCTCCAAGCAGAGTGTGGACTTTTGCTGGAAATCAGTTGAAAATTCACCAAACAGCTTATTTTACTTCAAATTGTGATGTCTCCAAGCAGAGTCTGGACTTTTGCTGGAAATCAGTTGAAAATTCACCAAACAGCTTATTTTACTTCAAATTGTGATGTCTCCAAGCTCCCCACGCTCCGTTTGCCAAATTGGGCCTCCCACGGCCAGATCTGTCCAAAACGACCAACGCTGACACAGGCTGTACAGAGTGTGGACTTTTGCTGGAAATCAGTTGAAAATTCACCAAACAGCTTATTTTACTTCAAATTGTCATGTCTCCAAGCAGAGTGTGGACTTTTGCTGGAAATCAGTTGAAAATTCACCAAACAGCTTATTTTACTTCAAATTGTGATGTCTCCAAGCAGAGTCTGGACTTTTGCTGGAAATCAGTTGAAAATTCACCAAACAGCTTATTTTACTTCAAATTGTCACGTCTCCAAGCAGAGTCTGGACTTTTGCTGGAAATCAGTTGAAAATTCACCAAACAGCTTATTTTACTTCAAATTGTGATGTCTCCAAGCAGAGTCTGGACTTTTGCTGGAAATCAGTTGAAAATTCACCAAACAGCTTATTTTACTTCAAATTGTGATGTCTCCAAGCAGAGTCTGGACTTTTGCTGGAAATCAGTTGAAAATTCACCAAACAGCTTATTTTACTTCAAATTGTGATGTCTCCAAGCTCCCCACGCTCCGTTTGCCAAATTGGGCCTCCCACGGCCAGATCTGTCCAAAACGACCAACGTTGACACAGGCTGTACAGAGTGTGGACTTTTGCTGGAAATCAGTTGAAAATTCACCAAACAGCTTATTTTACTTCAAATTGTCATGTCTCCAAGCAGAGTCTGGACTTTTGCTGGAAATTCAGTTGAAAATTCACCAAACAGCTTATTTCACTTCAAATTGTGATGTCTCCAAGCTCCCCACGCTCCGTTTGCCAAATTGGGCCTCCCACGGCCAGATCTGTCCAAAACGACCAACGCTGACACAGGCTGTACAGAGTGTGGACTTTTGCTGGAAATCAGTTGAAAATTCACCAAACAGCTTATTTTACTTCAAATTGTGATGTCTCCAAGCTCCCCACGCTCCGTTTGCCAAATTGGGCCTCCCACGGCCTGATCTATCCAAAACGACCAACCCTGACACAGGCTGTACAGAGTGTGGACTTTTGCTGGAAATCAGTTGAAAATTCACCAAACAGCTTATTTTACTTCAAATTGTGATGTCTCCAAGCTCCCCACGCTCCGTTTGCCAAATTGGGCCTCCCACGGCCAGATCTATCCAAAACGACCAACGTTGACACTGGCTGTACAGAGTGTGGACTTTTGCTGGAAATCAGTTGAAAATTCACCAAACAGCTTATTTTACTTCAAATTGTCATGTCTCCAAGCAGAGTGTGGACTTTTGCTGGAAATCAGTTGAAAATTCACCAAACAGCTTATTTCACTTCAAATTGTGATGTCTCCAAGCTCCCCATGCACCGTTTGCCAAATTTGGCCTCCCAGGGCCAGATCTGTCCAAAACGACCAAAGCTAACACAGGCTGTACAGAGTGTGGACTTTTGCTGGAGATCAGTTGAAAATTCACCAAACAGCTTATTTCACTTCAAATTGTGATGTCTCCAAGCTCCCCATGCACCGTTTGCCAAATTTGGCCTCCCAGGGCCAGATCTGTCCAAAACGACCAACGCTAACACAGGCTGTACAGAGTGTGGACTTTTGCTGGAAATCAGTTGAAAATTCACCAAACAGCTTATTTCACTTCAAATTGTGATGTCTCCAAGCTCCCCACGCACCGTTTGCCAAATTGGGCCTCCCACGGCCAGATCTGTCCAAAACGACCAAAGCTGACACAGGCTGTACAGAGTGTGGACTTTTGCTGGAAATCAGTTGAAAATTCACCAAACAGCTTATTTTACTTCAAATTGTGATGTCTCCAAGCATAGTGTGGACTTTTGCTGGAAATCAGTTGAAAAATCACAAACAGCTTATTTTACTTCAAATTGTGATGTCTCCAAGCAGAGTCTGGACTTTTGCTGGAAATCAGTTGAAAATTCACCAAACAGCTTATTTTACTTCAAATTGTGATGTCTCCAAGCTCCCCACGCTCCGTTTGCCAAATTGGGCCTCCCACGGCCAGATCTGTCCAAAACGACCAACGCTGACACAGGCTGTACAGAGTGTGGACTTTTGCTGGAAATCAGTTGAAAATTCACCAAACAGCTTATTTTACTTCAAATTGTGATGTCTCCAAGCAGAGTCTGGACTTTTGCTGGAAATCAGTTGAAAATTCACCAAACAGCTTATTTTACTTCAAATTGTGATGTCTCCAAGCTCCCCACGCTGCGTTTGCCAAATTAGGCCTCCCATGGCCAGATCTGTCCAAAACGACCAACGCTGACACAGGCTGTACAGAGTGTGGACTTTTGCTGGAAATCAGTTGAAAATTCACCAAACAGCTTATTTTACTTCAAATTGTGATGTCTCCAAGCAGAGTCTGGACTTTTGCTGGAAATCAGTTGAAAATTCACCAAACAGCTTATTTCACTTCAAATTGTGATGTCTCCAAGCTCCCCACGCTCCGTTTGCCAAATTGGGCCTCCCACGGCCAGATCTGTCCAAAACGACCAACGCTGACACAGGCTGTACAGAGTGTGGACTTTTGCTGGAAATCAGTTGAAAATTCAGCAAACAGCTTATTTTACTTCAAATTGTCATGTCTCCAAGCAGAGTCTGGACTTTTGCTGGAAATCAGTTGAAAATTCACCAAACAGCTTATTTTACTTCAAATTGTGATGTCTCCAAGCATAGTGTGGACTTTTGCTGGAAATCAGTTGAAAAATCACCAAACAGCTTATTTTACTTCAAATTGTGATGTCTCCAAGCTCCCCACGCTGCGTTTGCCAAATTAGGCCTCCCATGGCCAGATCTGTCCAAAACGACCAACCCTGACACAGGCTGTACAGAGTGTGGACTTTTGCTGGAAATCAGTTGAAAATTCATCAAACAGCTTATTTTACTTCAAATTGTGATGTCTCCAAGCAGAGTCTGGACTTTTGCTGGAAATCAGTTGAAAATTCACCAAACAGCTTATTTTACTTCAAATTGTGATGTCTCCAAGCTCCCCACGCTGCGTTTGCCAAATTAGGCCTCCCATGGCCAGATCTGTCCAAAACGACCAACGCTGACACAGGCTGTACAGAGTGTGGACTTTTGCTGGAAATCAGTTGAAAATTCACCAAACAGCTTATTTTACTTCAAATTGTGATGTCTCCAAGCTCCCAACGCTCCGATTGCCAAATTGGGCTTCCCACGGCCAGATCTGTCCAAAACGACCAACGCTGACACAGGCTGTACAGAGTGTGGACTTTTGCTGGAAATCAGTTGAAAATTCACCAAACAGCTTATTTTACTTCAAATTGTCACGTCTCCAAGCAGAGTGTGGACTTTTGCTGGAAATCAGTTGAAAATTCACCAAACAGCTTATTTTACTTCAAATTGTGATGTCTCCAAGCTCCCCACGCTCCGTTTGCCAAATTGGGCCTCCCACGGCCAGATCTGCCCATATCGACCAACGCTGACACAGGCTGTACAGAGTGTGGACTTTTGCTGCTTTTTTGGGCCTCCTGTGTTTATTAATTTTATTTTTGCAAACCTTGTCAATTTTAAATAAAGTTTTGTATGTGATCATTGAACTCCGTCTCCTACCCTCCCTGAAGTGAACGAACCTGAGTGTCCTTTGATAGGTGATAGTTGACCTTTAGTACGGGTCCTTGGGCCCTAACCCAAGGTGGCGTTGTTGGCGACAAATTTAATAGTATAAGTAACCCTCGTATTGCCACATATATAATATATATAAATGGTATCTGTAAATAGTTAATGAAATAAATTTACAAAATCTTACATGCATATCATAATGGCCAGCTTCCATCTTTGTTTGTTGATGACAAACCTGCCAGACTTATAATAAAGTAAATTAGAAACCATGAGCCTGATTGTCTTGGGTGAACATTGGAAATGTTACTTTGAGCCTGCATGAACGGGGCCAAAGTAACTTTCGATGTATACTGTAAGGAAGTACATGTGTTGTCTCAACTGTTGAATATTAACTTAGAGCCTGCATGAACGGGGCCTAAGTATTCTCTGAAGTAGAATGAGCATTTACTGAGCTGACCTGCAACCACTTTTGATTACGCTGCTTAATGTTATACTTGACACGGGTCTGTCTGTGTATTACTATAAAACCATGTCTATATCACTTAGAGCCTGCATGAACGGGGCCTAAGTCGATATTGATCTGTCAAATTAGTAGTCACAGGCCTGTCTGTGTCAGTATACCAGAGATTTTTTTTC
Organism: Trachurus japonicus; assembly: GCF_045865225.1. Taxonomy (NCBI): domain Eukaryota; kingdom Metazoa; phylum Chordata; class Actinopteri; order Carangiformes; family Carangidae; genus Trachurus; species Trachurus japonicus. Next base: position 88,441 of record NW_028220231.1, on the reverse strand, counting down.
ATTTCTTAGAGCCTGCATGAACGGGGCCCTAAGACGATATTAAGTCTTTAAATAAGTAGTCACAAGCCTGTCTGTGTCAGTATACCAGAGTTTTCTTTATTTCTTAGAGCCTGCATGAACGGGGCAAAAGATGATATTGAGCTTTGGAATACTGTAACACATTTAAAATAAATATGTAACCTCCCTTGTCAATGTTTTTGTAGATAGTTTCTGGAGTTGTGATTAAGTTCAACATAGTTTGAAATGAAAGTTCAAAATGTTACTTAAAAAATAACTTTAAAAAAATCTCAAAAAAAAGCACCTTATCATAAAAATAAAAATATATATATATAAAAATTAAGTTCATACAGTGGTTTGTTATTTCATGATTTGCGATAGTTGATAATCTGTTACATTTATTTAGAGAGAAAATTTAATTTAACAAAAAAATTATTGAATAAATATATATTCCTAATTTATATATATGGAGCTAAGCGAAAGTTCAGACAGGAAGACTATCTCTTAAACACAGCCTCTCCCGAGCTCACCCTCTATCTTCTCGCTCCGCCCTCTTCACCTAATTCATCCAATCACAGGCTGTCATCTCCTCTCTCTCCTACCGATCAGTCTCTAGCGTCAAATTTAGAAGTGTTCCCTTTCTCTGCTGTTATCCAGCAAAACTCTCAGCCCACCTCCACCCCTTCTCCACCTCCATCTGATGCCGACCATCTTCATCGGGATCTTCGACCAGGAGTCTACCACCACCAGTGTCTAGGCCCGGGGGGGGATCATCATCTTCAGATGCAAGCTATCACCCATAGATCAGTACTCCACGATGATCTACTCCCCGGCGTCTAAGCGCCAAAGCCTATTTGTATGCACAATAAATGCAATTTCACTTTTCAGTCTGACTCTCTTTTCCTTATAAGTCTGTCCTGATTGAAATAATATAAATTAAGTATTTTTTTGGTTTGATTTTCTGTTATCATTGTGGCTGATGGAGTTCATATTGTGATGTTTGTGGGACTAATGTAGTAGAAGTAATGTGGTGTGAGCTTCTTATTTGGCTTTGTTTCTTCGTTTCTTCTTCATCTTGCAACATTACGGTTACTTCACTGTCTGTATAATCCTAGTGACTCCAACCCTCTCTGTGTGTTTCTCCCTCTTCCCTATAGGGGCATTTTCCAAGCGCAGACTGCTGCTGCAGGGCACACACCGTAGGCTCATCTGCTCATCACTCCTCTGCTCCATTACACCAGCTGAACACTTACTCATCAGTTCACCACGCTTTACAATGCACAGCTCCACTACTTCCAAAACTTAAGCCAACTCCTTCATTTCTGGTCTTACATTATTGGACAAAATGATTATTCCAGGTGTATCTAACCATTGTGACTACTGAGGTCAGACACCTAATTAATTCAGGATTGAGCATGAACTCAGTATCTGCCGCCTTGGTCTTCCTGACGAGAGGGACCCAACTGCAGTCAATATGGCGGACACGGGCGGCGCCATACATCCAATCCATACCGGAAGTCCCAAGCGGAAGTTTGTTCTTCGTGCAGTCTGGTTCACACTCCAGGACAGAAGGTGGCGGTAATGCACCAAAAGTGTAGAAGAAGGAAAAATTCCATAAAATCTACCATCTTTCGTGTAGACCGTTAATATAATACATCCATGGTGTAGACAGAGCGGTTCAACGAACGGTAAGAAAAATAGTTTTTTAATTATCATTCCACGAGTGTGGTATTATCTTTAGGATGTAATTCGTGCTTTTTACAAATGCGATGCGTGGAATAACTGAGTGACACGTCTCGTGAAGGTTGTTTTTTCTTGTCCGAGCTATTAGCTTAGCTTAGCTTAGCTTAGCTTAGCTTAGCTTAGCTTAGCTTAGCTCATGTATGTGTGTTCAGAGGTAACAACGGTTAATTTGTTTACTTTGTGTTTTTGTTTTTAATAGATCTTTGAGGTCCTTCGAGTCATTGAGGAGGTCACGGGCGTGGGGGAACAGATAAAAAAAGGGGATATCCACCTCCTCGATTTTGTCTTTGATGTTATGCTCCCAGAGGTAAGAATGTCAATCGAGCTTGCATGGGAATTGTGAGGAAATTATTGGGTGTTCAATTTTATTCCTTTGGAAAGCATAAAAACAAAGAGAACACTCTTTACAGCATCATAAGGTTACTGTATGATTGGATCATGTTACTATTTTTCAGATTTTGATCAGAATCCTCGTGGAGGAAGGCCTCACCAGGCTGAAGGCTGAGGTTGTGTTGGCCAGTGGGAGCCTGTTTTAAGCCCCACCACCACCAGATACTGTGCCCCCAACAAAGCAGGATGGCCTGGCGACACCTGTTTGTTTGTTCTGTTTTGTAATAAAGGCATTGTTTACAAAAAATAACTCAAGTCAAGTTATTATTGCCAGTATGAAAGTGCAATATTGTGTTTTGTTTGATTCCAGAAAGATTAACAGAGGACTGAAAATGGGAAAATTTAATTATTGCATTCATTTGATAGCTAAACCTGATGATGAATACATTTGTAGACCCAGGAAATGCCTGCTCTGTTGCAGGAACACATGTCGTCCATGATGCTCCTACTCATCCCTGAAGATCCCTGAAGGGTTAAAATATGATCAGCAGGATTGAAGTCCCTACTCCCCAGCAGACTGCAGCATAAAAGAACACACTTGCTATCACAGACTGATTGTACTACAGATGTCAAGAAATCTGAGCCTCCTTAAGACAGCACAGTTCCCCAAACTGGCCTTTATCTCCTCGGTCACATCTTACCTGACAGGAAGGATCATGATCAGTGCATAATGTCTGGTACCACCAATTATTTGTGTCTTCTATTTTTCTACCTCCCCAATAATAAAAATATTAATGTCAAAGTATGACTGTGTGGTTTGCATGTTGCAACTACTGACTAATCTGAAAGTGGTCAATTCATTTGATATTGTAAATTCTCATTTTATTAATCCTAGGTTTATTTAATGAGAATTCAGTCTATTCAATATTTATATTATTCAGTCCTATTGGGAGCTAGAGAGAGTGTGCGTGAGTGAACCCCACCACACAACCATATTTTTATGTTAACGTTGAACGTTAGAAGTTATAGAAGAAGTTATTAATCCATGAAAAGTTAACATTTAGTGATTAGTGGACTTCTAACTTCTGAGTTTTACAGTAGCCTATAAACTTGCGAAGTTAATTACTTAGTCAATTATACCGTTACGATAAACATGTAACTGCAAAAAGAATCCATAATTATGTGTAAACGTACGTGCTTTTATTGTTGTAGCTCGCCTCGGAGCGGTGTTTAACTAACTTCCGCTTGAGACTTCCGGTATGGATTGAAACGTACGTGCTTTTATTGTTGTAGCTCGCCTCAGAGCAACTAACTTCCGCTTGAGACTTCCGGTATGGATTGGATGTATGGTGCCGCTCGTGTCGGCCATATTGACTGCAGCAAGGTACTCTTGTTCCTGACAGCTGTTGTAAGAGATGCTCAGAAAATGTAGTTTTTTGGACTTTCTTAAAAGTAGAGATATTACATAAATCTTACATCTATTAAGAAATAACCAAAACCAGTAAATCATGTGTAGAGTTATCTCATTCAAATAGATACTAATTGTAGATATAATAATATAATACATACTTATTTAGTGTTCAACCAACAGTAAAGCTAGGACATTTTAAATATGAATAGAAGACAAAGGGAGTTGCTTTTGGAAGATAATTTATTTGACATGTAAAAAAAAATAAGTAATTAAGTTGGTTAGAAAAATAAATTTCACAGACAAAACAAAGATTCTTTAATATGTAAGACTTTTTGAAAAAAAAATTAAACTTATAATTAAGTAAAGTGAAAATATGCAAAAACAAATAAATAATATAAAATAGTGCATGTAATCTTAAAAAATAAGACTAGATTCTTAAATAATATTACAGTTTTTCTCGATTGCTAAGACACATTTCTTGAAGGCTGCTCACCTTTTCTCTAAACTGTGAACATAAACCCCAATTTTCAAGCGACATTCACAAAACTTCAGACTCTTCTTGCAAAACCAAACTTTCACCTCAAAACAGTTTAATCTGTTCTCAAAACTGAACTCTGTTGTCAAATCGTGCGTGAAAAACTGTAAAATAAAAGAAACAATTTGTGGGGTGGCGAGTGGTGCAGTGGGTAGAGTAGAGTGGCCGCCCCATCTTAGAGGCTACAGTCCTCACAGCAGCAGACAAAATAAATCCTGGATTTGTCAAGCTTCCCTGGGTTAGCCACAGAAGCCCTCCACCGACACCTGGGCGTCAAAGCTGAATACATGATGAAGGTGCCAGGTGTTGATGGCAAAGATGGTGAACATCTTCCTTCATCATGTTAACAAGCTCAACACTCCTCACACCCCCCATGTCGTTGCCGCCACAGTGGATGATGAGGATGTCAGGTGCTGTTCTTCCTCGCAGGGAGTGGGAAAGGAAGGGAAGGAGGCCTTTCCACCGCAGTCCACCCCAGCCGAACCAGCAGACGCGGACACCGGGCACACTGAGGTCAGTCCCCATGGTTTCTGCAGCTCTCTGGGCAGCACGTCGGACATAGCTGTCCCCAATTATCCAAACTGTACCTGTGTGAGGAGAAAGAGAATGAAATAAGAAAAAGTTACTCATTAAAGTTGGCTCATGTTTATGGCAATATGTTACATCTATTAAAAGCGGAAAGTACATAGCAACAAAATTACTTAATAATACATTTATCTATCCTTTGAAGCAAGACGATCTAATAACTGAACTGTGTGAAGTGTAAAGTAGGAGACAGCTTACATCGTTTGGCTTCAAGGGAGCCGACGTCTGGGCCAGGGGCTGTGACGGGGCAGCCGGGAGCTTGGGTGCCAGGGGTTTGGGCTGGGCGTCCATCTGTGGTTGGGCAGTGGGCCTGGGTGGCCTGGTCAAGGTGGCTGGGAGGGCCCATTTTCTTTGTTGAATGCATTCTAAAAAAGACAGACAAACTTCTTGTAACCAATTGTGTTTTGAAATGCCTTACTAAGTAAGTAGCCTAATAATACCACACTGTGAAAGCACTCCACTAAAATGCTCAGCATTCAAAATCTCTCTTTAGTTACCTATACAAATATAATTTATTATTGATGTTTTTCTTGTTATTATTATTATGTGACATCCCTCTTATCTCAAAGAAGTTAAGGTGCACTAAAAGTTCAAATAAACTATGCACAGCCTTTACATCTCATCCAAAACCATTTTGAAATTGGTTGTTTATCTAAGGAAGTAAGTTATGAATATTTTACCAGAACTTAGCCTATATGTTCACTTAATCTTTTTTTTTAAACTACCTGTTATTTTAAGATTACAGAGGTAAAAAGAAAAAAAAGTTCAGATATTTCCCTCTGAAATATAGGCTAACGTTAGTGTACTGAAGTAGGTTAAAATTACAACAGCATAAAATGAAAATTATGTTAATCTTGTTGAGTGCAATTACCTCAAATATGCAGCGCTTGAAGACAATATTATTTTTATTACTGTTCACCACTGCATTACTGTTCACCACTGCTTTTAATATCAAGGGTTAGGGTTAACTTATAACCATAGACTGTAAAGCTTATAATCATAGGTTATAACATATGTTCAAGTTTCTTAAAATTAGGCTACACTACAAGTCATTTACGTTAATGAAGTTACTTTGACGTTATGGTTGGTGACGTTGGAGTTTTGCGGACTTGTATACTTTTATTAAATAAAAATATATACCTATAATCTCATATTTGATCGTTATTTCAAGTGGTGCTGTGGCGTTAAGGGAATTACCTTCGTTCACTAGCGCTCGAGCACGGTGTTAGCAGCAGGGTGAGAGTCGGGCTTCGGATTCATCAGCGGTGCTCTGTAGCTGGGTGGGTGGGTGCTGAAGCTGCCGCTTAGCTTATTAGCCTAGCTGTTTAGCCTTAGGCTAGCTCGGTTTGGGCAGTTGCTTCGATATGGATTCCTGGGTTTACGGGGTGTCCTTGAATGCACCATGAAGCCCCTCACACGCTTTACCGTACGAGACGATGTAGACAGGCACTCGATTTTAAAGTGAAGATAGCGCGACCGAGCTTTTCCGAAGTGCAGCTGGCGTGACCAAGAACTGATGTAAAAATGTATAATTTCGAAAAGAGTGTTGCAGCTGGAACTACTAGAGGGGAGTAGCTAACGTTAGCTAGCGAGCAGCTAGTTGGTATTACATGAGAAAAAAACGATCTGTTATTATTAGCATCTGTCTGTAAATGCAATTGTAGTGTGTGTACCTAAAAATAATTAAGCTTGGGCTTCTTCTAGGGGTGAAAGTAGCTAAAGTTAATGTTAGGCTATATAATGTCGAACCATCTTGTCTATTTTCTTTTTCATGCATGATAGCAGCTAGTTAGCAGACAGGGATCCTGCACAGCCTCGGCGAGATCAAAGGCTGTCGCCACGTGTTATGTGACAGCTGTGGCGGCACATCAAAAGCTCGCTCTGGCTCGTATAAACCGGTATAAGCCCCCCTGGGCTAATCTGCTCTCCCCCTTTTCATCCATCAGAGGTAAGAATTTGTCTTTTCAACTTGCTAGCTTGAGAGTATTAGCTATAACACATCAGTTGTACACAATAGTGAGATTAAGTTTGACGTTACTCTGTCGTGTTTTGGCTAAGATCACCTGAAACACATTAAAATATGTACAGTTGGTCTTGATAGTATCTTAGCTTAGCTTCAACTGCGGGAAAATGTACAACAATAGGGAACGTAGGTTCATTTATGCTTTGTGTTTTTTCTATTGATTCAAATAGTCGTTGTATTTGCTTGAGGTGACTGTAAATATGTATCCACTTTTGATAAATGGTCTTAAAGGGATAGTATAATTTTTTTTTAAAGTGGCGTTGTATGATCTACAAATAGCCCCTAAGTACTTTAATTGCAGTAGAAGACTCTCTGCACTCCTCCCGTTAGCAACGCCAGCCCATAGCCCTGCCCAGAGATTTACAACATACAGTGTGGTGGAGGAAGCCCGACCAGGAGCAGCTGACGGAGTCCCCCCCCAGCCAGTGTGTCCAGAGAGGGGTCCAGGACCATAGAGACCCAACCCCCCTGCTCCCCATCCCCAGGTGCACGGTTCTGGAGATTGGATGATGTGCGTGCCAACTTCTGTGCATGTGAGTATGCAGCTGTTTTATAGTATTAAGTATAAGTATTAAAGCAGAAGTAAGCGATCCGGTCGTTTTGGCTAATGCTGCGTTCCAGGCCGGCTTTTGAAACCGTAAATTACAGCTTAAAGTCACAACTTACGACTTTGTAGCGTTCCAGGCAACCCACTCGTGTTTTTCCGATCTGCTTTACCTGTGAAAGTCACTAAAACGGCCACTCGTAACTTCCGACCCGTGAAGTCGTACCAGATCGAACTGGTACGACTTCACAGGTCGGAAAAACACGAGTTACGGGTTGCCTTGAACGCACCATAACAGTCCTCGTCAATACGTCACCACATTCACGGCGTCCCTTGGCTGCACACACAGCCCTGCATGCCGTTCTTTCTCCTCATTGGATAAAAACTGTAGGATACGAGAAAAGTTTTCTCCTCGGCTCAGAGCAGAGCAGAGTGACTGACAGACCCGTGTTTCAGACCAAACACTCTATGTAAGTGATTGCTGTCGGAAGATATAACTATTTAAGACTTATATTAACACAAATATATCACTTACTTCTGCTTTAAATAACAATTCATATTCTGTTTGTTTACAGCTTTTAAACTGTTGGGGTTTTTTTTACTTAAAGAAAATGTACATTTATTTTAGGTATTTGCTGTTTTCCTTCATTCATTTTTTATTTTTTATTTTTTTACCTGTATTTGTTTTGTTTATTTCTAAACAGGCCGCGGTACTGGTTACCGCCACAGAGTGCAGGCATGGCCAGTTTCACCCTTCACTGGGCACAAACACAAACTGGTCAAGCCACCAGAGTCTCCTGACAAGAAGGTATTATTATTTCTCCAGTTTATGAAGAAAACGGTTGATGTTGGTGAGGACTTTCATGCTAAAGAAATTATGTTTGTTGTTGCAGTTTGTTCTGATTATCGGAGACTCCCATCTACGTGCCATTGTAGATGGTGTGGTCCGGATGCCAGAGAAACCCTTTGCCTTTGGCTTCATGTCGACCGCAGGGGCTGCTGCCTCTGCACTGCGGACCGACGTGCTGAATGCTGTGCTTCCTCGGATCCCTGACGCCGTGTGTCCTCTGGCGCCCAGCAACAACCTCAGAGCCAGCAGGACCATCGACGAAGCTGCCGCCGACTACACCAAGCTCCTGCTCAGCATTCGCAGCTGCTGGCCCAACGTAAGCTTTTTTCATGTCTTGATTGCTTCTTCATTCTTAATAGTAGTAGGAGTAGTACATTAGCTGGTCTAATTAGATTATATGAGCTTTCAAATAATAATGTATGTATTGTAACCTGTATATGACTTTTTGTTTTCTGCAGGTTTTTGTTGTTGACTTCCCTCCCCGCCTGGACTGTGAGGTGTCTTACCAGGACCTCCTTCGCCAGGCATACCACCGCGTGTCTGCAAGTATAGGTACGTAAAAAAGTTCTTAGATTAAATGGAGTTACATTTTGTTATATGTTCTCTGCAAGCCGTTTCAATAAAAATGTACCTCAATATGCATTGAGGTGTAGTAACGAATAAAAAGTCACCATTACATGTATGGAGATTATAATGGCTGTTTTTTATTTTTTAGATGTGACGTACTTCTCAGCTGAGGATTACTTCCCTTAACCGGCCGCAGCTGTGGGGCAGAGATGTTGTAAGTAGAATATCCTTGTGTGAAGCTGCAGCTGCTTTTTGTGGCTAAAACTTTGTATCTGTAAATTAATTTGGTTATGTAATTTCTGCAGATCCATCTGAGCGATGACGAGGGGATGTGGATCCTCGTCCGTTTGCTGTGGTCCGCCGCCATGCAGCAGCTGGAGACACCACCACCAGCACCCCCGGTCTCTCCCAGGCCTTCACCGCCAGTTAGGAACTTCACTCCCAAGCTGGTTGTGACGGGAGAGGTCCCTGCTCCACGGTCACCTGACCCCTTTCAGTGGCAGCAAGTCAGTCATGGCCGCAAGGTAATTGTTACAGTAGGTGCGTTTCCATCAGCTGTTTAGCTGCGCATCGAGATGTATCGCATTGGAAAATGATGATGGAAACGCCGTGATTCGAATTAAAATCCCCTGATTCGCACAAACTGAAATACTCTCGCTAGGGCCGGGTTTTGGTTGATGATTCGAATTAAGTGTGACGTAGCGCACTCACAAGACAACATCAGGGTTTCACTACATGTAATTAATTGTGGCGCACCGCCACGGCAAAATAAAAGCCCCCACACACCTTCATAATGATGTTACTGCACTTCTTCATAGTTCCTCCTCAGTAAAAACGAAACTTATCAACCAGTGCATCCAGTGTTTATCATTAATAAAGTCTGTGACAGCCGCGACTCTCTCTCTCTCTCTCTCTCTCTCTCTCTCTCTCCCTCTCTCTCACACACACACGGACAGGTCGCATCATGAAGGTAATAAACATATGCGCCAAATCGCGCTAATGTGTTCAAATCAGACCGTCAGTCCGTCCGGGGGGGGGGGTGCAAAGTCCGTAGATGGAAACACACATGATTCAAATTTCTTTTAATGCGCATTTCCCAGTAATTCGAATCACTTTGGATGGAAACATGGCTACAGTAATGTGTATATGAGACTTTGTGAAAATTAGATTTTTTTTTTTCTCTCAAGTGGTTTACAATTTGATTAATGCAATGTAATACAACTTTTCATTCCAGACGAGCCAGCCTGGTGAACCGCACAGCCCAGGATGGCTCAGCAGCAGGTTTGTTTTTTTCAAATACTTTAGGATGTCTTAATTGGTTCTTAATGTATACTTTGTGTATGTGATAAGACATATTGTCAGTGAATTTTTCTTTTTGTTTCACAGGCGGAGGAGAGCTTCTTTCCACTGAACCCAGTCTGGTTCAGCAGCGCAGCATTACATGCTATGGAGGAAGTTTCTCCTTCTGATCTGTCTTGCCCAGTGAACTACCAGCCCTCTCCAAAGCACAAGAGGGTAATTTGAGTGATTTACATTTATCTATTATTTTAGGGTTTGTTATAACTGTCACCTGATTCCCAACAGTCAATAATGCTAATACTTTTCAAAATAAGCATTGATACTAATAATAATGGTAGTTGAACAAACTCAAGCTATTCTCAAACATATTTGTAATTGTAATTCAGTGGGTGACTTGTATAGATCGATAGATCGATAGATAGATAGATAGATAGATAGATAGATAGATAGATAGATAGATAGATAGATAGATAGATAGATAGATAGATAGATAGATAGATAGATAGATAGATACTTTATTAATCCCGAAGGAAATTCATCTGTAAGCTGCTCCAAACATTCTGAAAGAAAGTACTTAGCTAATGTAGACAGATGTAGCAATAATATAAAAGAATAAAATAAAATATAAAATATACCTATATTTATACAACAGTTAGTTCCGACCGGTCCCAACCGAGCAATTTGATTGGACAACGAGACATTCCATAGTGCTGATATACAGTATAACAGCACTGGGACTTTTCACAGACATAATCACTCCGCTGTTCAGCTGGACAGGAGCTAAGTCAGAGCCACGCTCCCCATACAGGAGCTGCCCCATCTCTCTGCTGCTGCTGCTGCTGCTGCTGCTGCTGCTGCTACAGTTATAAACGGACCTGAACATTAAAACCTGGACCTGACCTGGTCCGTCTAATTGGCGATAAATCTCTACTAAACCCGGCTGGGGGAAAAAATCGCCGCGGGGGCAACTACGTTTTGACGGTGATGTGTTTTGATATTAGCATTAGCTGTTGTTAGCCACGTAGCTCAGCTACTTAGCTTCAACTGTGTTTATATTGATTACATAGATGATAAACAAATTTAATACGGTATCGATAACGTCTCTGTATGTCTTCATGCTGGTCCTGTTGCTGCGGTGCTAATCAGACACGGGCTCAGAACCAGAACCAGCACTGGAAGCAGCTCGGTGGAAAACCTAGTAGCTAGTAGCAAGCTAGTATGAAATGTTTATGTGTTGCCTGGCAACAGCCTTGTCTCCCTTCCAGTTACAGAACTATTTCTGTTGGCGGAGCCAAATAAATGATTAAATAAATAAACAAATCATAATCTCTTGTAGTTTATTACTGTTCTAAAAATGCGCTCGTAGCACTGTTGTATAAAAGCAATATCACACTCGAGGTCGTGCTGTTGTACTGTATATCAGCACGGTGTGATTATCTGCGGCACTCGGCCTGCGGCCTCGTGCCTACGACCGAATCACAGCCGTGCTGATATACAGTACAACAGCACTCCCTCTCGTGTGATATTGCTTAAACAAACTATCACCTATATACAGGGCTTGACGCTTAGCATTTTCCCAAGTAGCACGTGTGCTAGTAAGTTGAAAAATCTAGTAGCACACAAATAATTTTAGTAGCACACAAATAATTTTAAATAATAACATGATATGAGGTCAATGAGGAGGCATTTATAAGCAAAACAGTTCAATTCATAGCTTTTTAACAGGGATGCCAACGGGTCAGGACCAAAAAAGATCTTAGAGCAGTGACGCTCACCCTTAACATAATACATGTGCATTTAAATACATTATAATATCATGGAAAAGTCAATTTCCAGTAGTTAAAATCAAACAGCCCCAACCAAGTATTGATTGCATATAGGTGGACAACATTTCTATATTAAAAATGCTTTAAAGAAAAGAGAAAAAAAAGGTCCTTTGTAGTATTTACATTTTTGGGAATACGGAATTTCAGGTCTTCATATAGGCTACAGTATATAATGTGTTAGTTAGTTTCACTTTTTGAATTGAATTAGTGACATAGGCCTTAATAAATTCTTCCATGATATTCTAATGCACCTGTACATTGGAAATGAGTGATAGCCTACAGTATATACTGCATACATCTTGACAGCTTCGGTTTGGTTCCACGTGCAGTCTCTTTTTTTCAGCTGATGCTGCATTCAAGTGCACAACCAGCCACAACCTCCTCCAAACGTTCGCAACACATCATAAAACATTTATTGAACGGTAAAATTCGGTAGTCGCACACGTGCTACTAATTGCATTTCACAATTTGCACTGATCTGTTTTTTACTCGCATTTGCGACGAGGGGCTCGCACTGTCAGCCCTGCCTATATATATGCATACATATATATGTACACATATACACACACACTCTCATATAAAAGAAATACAGTTCATAAAATGTCAGTTAGTGCAGATGTTGTGCCCGTTGTCCATGATCGCCATCAGTTTTTCCATGGTTCTTCTCTCTGCCACTGCCATCACCGACTCCTGTTCCAGGCCCACCACAGAGCTGGCCTGTCCGATGAGCCTGTCCAGTCTCCCACTGTCCCTCTTTTAGTCTCTCTTTTTATAGCTGTAGTGATTACAGCTATAAAAAGCCGCCACAGCTCTCAAGTGAACAATGTATGCTACTGTTTCTCACAACTACCACAAACACCATACACTTCCAGAATAGTCACTAGATACACATTACTAGACTGTCCATTCTGTCTGAGATATTGGTTTTCATGTCAACAGCTAACCAGCTGTCATATTTATTCATCCAAGATGTACTATCTTTCACCTCTCTCTCTCTCACTTCTACCATGCTTAATGATATGTTTGCAAACGGAAGAAGTAAGCATTGTAGGCTATCAACAACCTCCAAAACATAACCAAACTTGTGTATTGAATGGTCTGCCAGCCAGTTTATGTTTCAGTCATGTATAACTTCCTGCCTCAGACAAACCATTGGGAATAGGTAATGTTAAATGTGATAATCCCAGCATGGCTCGGAGGAGCAATGGCGTTGATTTGATTTTACCATTGATTTTTTTTTAATAAACATATTTAGCCATCATTTGTCCAACTTGATGGTTAGCGTTATCTCCAGAACACCCAAATGAAGTTCCAAATGAAGTGGCAGCACAATTGTACACATTCAGAAATCTCTTTCTCAAAGAAATGTTTTATTTTGCAGCACCAATCAACAATTGAAACCAGCTGTTGGAGAGCTAAAATGAAATCTCTGCAGGTTTCATACGTCTAACTTTTTTTCATGGTTGAAAATTAAAAACTACATCAAAACGTTGAGCTTAAAGGTCCCATTTGGATAAATTGACATTTCAATGTTTTTTGTTTTTACTACAGTGATGATAAAGCAGCTTTAGATTCTATATTAATACTGTGAAAGTCTAAAGGTAGATGTTTGTATTGCTCCATACAGTATAAAGGTAGTTTTTTTTGTTTTTTTTTACATTTGTGAATGAAAAAACTACCTTTATACTTTCACAGTATAAATATAGAACCTATGTTGCTTTATTATCACTGTAAAAAACAAAAAAAAACATCAAAATGTCACTTTATCCAACACGGGACCTTTAAGCTCAACGTGTTGAAAAAAAAAATTCAAATAGAAAGAGAATGGTAAAACCAAATCAACTCCATTGCTCCTCCGAGCCATGCTGGGATTATCACATTTCACATGGTTTGTCTGAGGCAGGAAGTTATACATGACTGAAACATAAACTGGCTGGCAGACACCATTCAATACACAAGTTTGGTTATGTTTTGGAGGTTGTTGATAGCCTACAATGCTTACTTCTTCCGTTTGCAAACATATCATTAAGCATGGTAGAAGTGAGAGAGAGAGAGAGAGAGAGAGAGGTAAAAGATATGAGAGTACATATCTTGGATGAATAAATATGACGACTATGTCATCCACTTACCTATTTTTGATTAGCAAACTGCACAAAAACTGCAAAAAAACCTTTTATTTCCAAGAACTGCAATCATATTTATGTATTATTACTTTATCGACACCAGTTATTACCAGCCAATAATGTAATAAATTATTACATTATTGGCAAAAAGTTATTACGTTATTGGCTCAAATGTTTTATTACATTATTGGCCGTTATGTTTTTGGTTGCTACAGTGAATGCAGTATGTAATGACAAAGGTTCAGTTGGTCCTTTTCTTTGTGAAGTCTCTCCTGTGGACGATGTATGTTACTTTAATGTGTTTTAACTGAGACATGTCTAGATTATCCACACTGTCTGGAGTGTAATGTTTTTTGTCATCTGTCAACAGCTGGTTGGATCACCCCCAACCAGATTTCCCTTGAGTTGGGGCGATGCAGCAACCCCCTGCTGTTCACCAGCTGCAAAGGTAAATTTCACTCCACCTGAATAAAGTGCATTGTTTCATTAAAGTCTTCAGTTTCACTGAATGTGTTGTAATGTGTTCTCAGATGGCCAAGCTTAAGACACCTTCACCAATTGCGCCATCCTGGACCATTACAGATGCAGGCTGCGACCCTCCCTCCCCACCTAAGGTATTTTCTTCCCTCTCCAATCCACACACAAAATGTTTACAATACAATGAGCTACATCTAAATGAAACTATGGTCCATGTTAAATCTCTGAAACCATTATCTTTCTCTGCATTTCACAAATGCCATTGGGTAATTCAAATTGATTTAGTAAACTTTTTTTATATCAGCGTAGTCCAATATGTTGCCTTATGTGTAAAGATTCATTGGTATTATCTTTTGTTGTAGACGCCTCAAACACACACTGCTGCTCATCAGCTGCTTGGCCCTGGTTTATCTCTGATGCACCCTCCACCTCTCATACCCCAGCTTATGAAGTAAGTTTCTCTATTCCCCAGCCAACACACACTGGACATTACATTTGGGTACATCAGGGGTTAAATAAAGTGTCTTTGTGTGTGTGTGGTTTACTTCAACTCAAAAGCACAATAAACAATGAAGGATATGTTTTATCAATGGTCAGTTGAAGAGAGTGTGCAAAACAGTTGTTTAAATGTAAATGTTAAACAATAATAAAGCAAACTAGAAAATTTCCTCTGGGGAAATTTTGAAAGGGCCACGGGGCTGCTGCCGGAGTGTGTACGTTATGATGAGATTCTTCAGATATTTCAAACAATTAATACTAGTAACATTATGACATTATATACAAGGAGCACACCTACAACAAACGTTCCTTTTTCAAGTATTTATTTATACAGCAACCTATGCCCTTTCAACCTCAAATGTGTGGGTGACAAAGTCACAAAAAAATGAGGGTACAAGCAGAGTTGAGTTAAGCGAGAGGGCAGTGATGATCTTCCATGTTGTCTGAAAATACACAAACACACAAAAAAAACATCTGTAAGACACCAACATGAATCAAGTCAAGTTAAAGTAATCAAGATACAGCACAGTTTTGTACTCATGGGTAAATGTCTCTTACTTTTCTTCTGCTGGCTCGCTGTCTTGATATTTGGTCCTCATCTTCCACGATCTGTTGTCATCCTCCCTAAAATATTTAACACATTGTTCAGTAACAGTTATCAAAATGTTTAAGAATTTATTCACAGAGATACACAGACACAACCTACATTGACCATTGTCATGAACTCAATGACAATGCGCGGGTAAATGTCTCTTACTTGTCTGTTGGGTTGCTGTCTTTAACTCTGGTCCTCAGGAGGTCCTCTCCCTGGATCTGTGGCCATCCTCTCTAGATTAGTAAAGCACAAGTAACAGTTAAATCAAATCCTGCTTGATCATTTGATCACACTACAGTCAGTAAAACACATTGGAAAGTGTTGCTCACTTATCATCTGTTGGGATGTTCTTTCCTCTGGGGAGTCCTCTGGAAATCTGCTGTGGTCCTCTTGCATTCTTCTGCCTGGATCTGCATCTCTACTGTGGTCCTCTTGCATTTTTCTGCCTGGATCTTTTGTCACTCTTACAGGAACATAAAGGGCAAAGGCATAAATTAGTTACAGGTTTCAAATCCTTGTGTAAACATTTGATAACAAACATGTCTCCAAGCTCCCCACGCTCCGTTTGCCAAATTGGGCCTCCCACGGCCAGATCTGTCCAAAACGACCAACGCTGACACAGGCTGTACAGAGTGTGGACTTTTGCTGGAAATCAGTTGAAAATTCACCAAACAGCTTATTTTACTTCAAATTGTGATGTCTCCAAGCTCCCCACGCTCCGTTTGCCAAATTGGGCTTCCCACGGCCAGATCTGTCCAAAACGACCAACGCTGACACAGGCTGTACAGAGTGTGGACTTTTGCTGGAAATCAGTTGAAAATTCACCAAACAGCTTATTTTACTTCAAATTGTGATGTCTCCAAGCTCCCCACGCTCCGTTTGCCAAATTGGGCTTCCCACGGCCAGATCTGTCCAAAACGACCAACGCTGACACAGGCTGTACAGAGTGTGGACTTTTGCTGGAAATCAGTTGAAAATTCACCAAACAGCTTATTTTACTTCAAATTGTGATGTCTCCAAGCAGAGTGTGGACTTTTGCTGGAAATCAGTTGAAAATTCACCAAACAGCTTATTTTACTTCAAATTGTGATGTCTCCAAGCAGAGTGTGGACTTTTGCTGGAAATCAGTTGAAAATTCACCAAACAGCTTATTTTACTTCAAATTGTCACGTCTCCAAGCAGAGTGTGGACTTTTGCTGGAAATCAGTTGAAAATTCACCAAACAGCTTATTTTACTTCAAATTGTGATGTCTCCAAGCTCCCCACGCTCCGTTTGCCAAATTGGGCCTCCCACGGCCAGATCTGTCCAAAACGACCAACGCTGACACAGGCTGTACAGAGTGTGGACTTTTGCTGGAAATCAGTTGAAAATTCACCAAACAGCTTATTTTACTTCAAATTGTGATGTCTCCAAGCTCCCCACGCTCCGTTTGCCAAATTGGGCTTCCCACGGCCAGATCTGTCCAAAACGACCAACGCTGACACAGGCTGTACAGAGTGTGGACTTTTGCTGGAAATCAGTTGAAAATTCACCAAACAGCTTATTTTACTTCAAATTGTGATGTCTCCAAGCTCCCCACGCTCCGTTTGCCAAATTGGGCTCCCACGGCCAGATCTGTCCAAAACGACCAACGCTGACACAGGCTGTACAGAGTGTGGACTTTTGCTGGAAATCAGTTGAAAATTCACCAAACAGCTTATTTTACTTCAAATTGTCACGTCTCCAAGCAGAGTGTGGACTTTTGCTGGAAATCAGTTGAAAATTCACCAAACAGCTTATTTTACTTCAAATTGTCATGTCTCCAAGCAGAGTGTGGACTTTTGCTGGAAATCAGTTGAAAATTCACCAAACAGCTTATTTTACTTCAAATTGTGATGTCTCCAAGCTCCCCACGCTCCGTTTGCCAAATTGGGCTTCCCACGGCCAGATCTGTCCAAAACGACCAACGCTGACACAGGCTGTACAGAGTGTGGACTTTTGCTGGAAATCAGTTGAAAATTCACCAAACAGCTTATTTTACTTCAAATTGTGATGTCTCCAAGCTCCCCACGCTCCGTTTGCCAAATTGGGCTTCCCACGGCCAGATCTGTCCAAAACGACCAACGCTGACACAGGCTGTACAGAGTGTGGACTTTTGCTGGAAATCAGTTGAAAATTCACCAAACAGCTTATTTTACTTCAAATTGTGATGTCTCCAAGCTCCCCACGCTCCGTTTGCCAAATTGGGCTTCCCACGGCCAGATCTGTCCAAAACGACCAACGCTGACACAGGCTGTACAGAGTGTGGACTTTTGCTGGAAATCAGTTGAAAATTCACCAAACAGCTTATTTTACTTCAAATTGTGATGTCTCCAAGCTCCCCACGCTCCGTTTGCCAAATTGGGCTTCCCACGGCCAGATCTGTCCAAAACGACCAACGCTGACACAGGCTGTACAGAGTGTGGACTTTTGCTGGAAATCAGTTGAAAATTCACCAAACAGCTTATTTTACTTCAAATTGTGATGTCTCCAAGCTCCCCACGCTCCGTTTGCCAAATTGGGCTTCCCACGGCCAGATCTGTCCAAAACGACCAACGCTGACACAGGCTGTACAGAGTGTGGACTTTTGCTGGAAATCAGTTGAAAATTCACCAAACAGCTTATTTTACTTCAAATTGTCATGTCTCCAAGCAGAGTGTGGACTTTTGCTGGAAATCAGTTGAAAATTCACCAAACAGCTTATTTTACTTCAAATTGTGATGTCTCCAAGCTCCCCACGCTCCGTTTGCCAAATTGGGCTTCCCACGGCCAGATCTGTCCAAAACGACCAACGCTGACACAGGCTGTACAGAGTGTGGACTTTTGCTGGAAATCAGTTGAAAATTCACCAAACAGCTTATTTTACTTCAAATTGTGATGTCTCCAAGCTCCCCACGCTCCGTTTGCCAAATTGGGCCTCCCACGGCCAGATCTGTCCAAAACGACCAACGCTGACACAGGCTGTACAGAGTGTGGACTTTTGCTGGAAATCAGTTGAAAATTCACCAAACAGCTTATTTTACTTCAAATTGTCATGTCTCCAAGCAGAGTGTGGACTTTTGCTGGAAATCAGTTGAAAATTCACCAAACAGCTTATTTTACTTCAAATTGTCACGTCTCCAAGCAGAGTGTGGACTTTTGCTGGAAATCAGTTGAAAATTCACCAAACAGCTTATTTTACTTCAAATTGTGATGTCTCCAAGCTCCCCACGCTCCGTTTGCCAAATTGGGCCTCCCACGGCCAGATCTGTCCAAAACGACCAACGCTGACACAGGCTGTACAGAGTGTGGACTTTTGCTGGAAATCAGTTGAAAATTCACCAAACAGCTTATTTTACTTCAAATTGTGATGTCTCCAAGCTCCCCACGCTCCGTTTGCCAAATTGGGCTTCCCACGGCCAGATCTGTCCAAAACGACCAACGCTGACACAGGCTGTACAGAGTGTGGACTTTTGCTGGAAATCAGTTGAAAATTCACCAAACAGCTTATTTTACTTCAAATTGTGATGTCTCCAAGCTCCCACGCTCCGTTTGCCAAATTGGGCCTCCCACGGCAGATCTGTCCAAAACGACCAACGCTGACACAGGCTGTACAGAGTGTGGACTTTTGCTGGAAATCAGTTGAAAATTCACCAAACAGCTTATTTTACTTCAAATTGTGATGTCTCCAAGCTCCCCACGCTCCGTTTGCCAAATTGGGCCTCCCACGGCCAGATCTGTCCAAAACGACCAACGCTGACACAGGCTGTACAGAGTGTGGACTTTTGCTGGAAATCAGTTGAAAATTCACCAAACAGCTTATTTTACTTCAAATTGTGATGTCTCCAAGCTCCCCACGCTCCGTTTGCCAAATTGGGCTTCCCACGGCCAGATCTGTCCAAAACGACCAACGCTGACACAGGCTGTACAGAGTGTGGACTTTTGCTGGAAATCAGTTGAAAATTCACCAAACAGCTTATTTTACTTCAAATTGTGATGTCTCCAAGCTCCCCACGCTCCGTTTGCCAAATTGGGCCTCCCACGGCCAGATCTGTCCAAAACGACCAACGCTGACACAGGCTGTACAGAGTGTGGACTTTTGCTGGAAATCAGTTGAAAATTCACCAAACAGCTTATTTTACTTCAAATTGTCATGTCTCCAAGCAGAGTGTGGACTTTTGCTGGAAATCAGTTGAAAATTCACCAAACAGCTTATTTTACTTCAAATTGTGATGTCTCCAAGCTCCCCACGCTCCGTTTGCCAAATTGGGCTCCCACGGCCAGATCTGTCCAAAACGACCAACGCTGACACAGGCTGTACAGAGTGTGGACTTTTGCTGGAAATCAGTTGAAAATTCACCAAACAGCTTATTTTACTTCAAATTGTGATGTCTCCAAGCTCCCCACGCTCCGTTTGCCAAATTGGGCCTCCCACGGCCAGATCTGTCCAAAACGACCAACGCTGACACAGGCTGTACAGAGTGTGGACTTTTGCTGGAAATCAGTTGAAAATTCACCAAACAGCTTATTTTACTTCAAATTGTCATGTCTCCAAGCAGAGTGTGGACTTTTGCTGGAAATCAGTTGAAAATTCACCAAACAGCTTATTTTACTTCAAATTGTCATGTCTCCAAGCAGAGTGTGGACTTTTGCTGGAAATCAGTTGAAAATTCACCAAACAGCTTATTTTACTTCAAATTGTGATGTCTCCAAGCTCCCCACGCTCCGTTTGCCAAATTGGGCTCCCACGGCCAGATCTGTCCAAAACGACCAACGCTGACACAGGCTGTACAGAGTGTGGACTTTTGCTGGAAATCAGTTGAAAATTCACCAAACAGCTTATTTTACTTCAAATTGTGATGTCTCCAAGCTCCCCACGCTCCGTTTGCCAAATTGGGCCTCCCACGGCCAGATCTGTCCAAAACGACCAACGCTGACACAGGCTGTACAGAGTGTGGACTTTTGCTGGAAATCAGTTGAAAATTCACCAAACAGCTTATTTTACTTCAAATTGTGATGTCTCCAAGCTCCCCACGCTCCGTTTGCCAAATTGGGCTTCCCACGGCCAGATCTGTCCAAAACGACCAACGCTGACACAGGCTGTACAGAGTGTGGACTTTTGCTGGAAATCAGTTGAAAATTCACCAAACAGCTTATTTTACTTCAAATTGTGATGTCTCCAAGCTCCCCACGCTCCGTTTGCCAAATTGGGCTTCCCACGGCCAGATCTGTCCAAAACGACCAACGCTGACACAGGCTGTACAGAGTGTGGACTTTTGCTGGAAATCAGTTGAAAATTCACCAAACAGCTTATTTTACTTCAAATTGTGATGTCTCCAAGCTCCCCACGCTCCGTTTGCCAAATTGGGCCTCCCACGGCCAGATCTGTCCAAAACGACCAACGCTGACACAGGCTGTACAGAGTGTGGACTTTTGCTGGAAATCAGTTGAAAATTCACCAAACAGCTTATTTTACTTCAAATTGTGATGTCTCCAAGCTCCCCACGCTCCGTTTGCCAAATTGGGCCTCCCACGGCCAGATCTGTCCAAAACGACCAACGCTGACACAGGCTGTACAGAGTGTGGACTTTTGCTGGAAATCAGTTGAAAATTCACCAAACAGCTTATTTTACTTCAAATTGTCATGTCTCCAAGCAGAGTGTGGACTTTTGCTGGAAATCAGTTGAAAATTCACCAAACAGCTTATTTTACTTCAAATTGTGATGTCTCCAAGCTCCCCACGCTCCGTTTGCCAAATTGGGCTTCCCACGGCCAGATCTGTCCAAAACGACCAACGCTGACACAGGCTGTACAGAGTGTGGACTTTTGCTGGAAATCAGTTGAAAATTCACCAAACAGCTTATTTTACTTCAAATTGTGATGTCTCCAAGCTCCCCACGCTCCGTTTGCCAAATTGGGCCTCCCACGGCCAGATCTGTCCAAAACGACCAACGCTGACACAGGCTGTACAGAGTGTGGACTTTTGCTGGAAATCAGTTGAAAATTCACCAAACAGCTTATTTTACTTCAAATTGTGATGTCTCCAAGCAGAGTGTGGACTTTTGCTGGAAATCAGTTGAAAATTCACCAAACAGCTTATTTTACTTCAAATTGTCACGTCTCCAAGCAGAGTGTGGACTTTTGCTGGAAATCAGTTGAAAATTCACCAAACAGCTTATTTTACTTCAAATTGTGATGTCTCCAAGCTCCCCACGCTCCGTTTGCCAAATTGGGCCTCCCACGGCCAGATCTGTCCAAAACGACCAACGCTGACACAGGCTGTACAGAGTGTGGACTTTTGCTGGAAATCAGTTGAAAATTCACCAAACAGCTTATTTTACTTCAAATTGTGATGTCTCCAAGCTCCCCACGCTCCGTTTGCCAAATTGGGCTCCCACGGCCAGATCTGTCCAAAACGACCAACGCTGACACAGGCTGTACAGAGTGTGGACTTTTGCTGGAAATCAGTTGAAAATTCACCAAACAGCTTATTTTACTTCAAATTGTGATGTCTCCAAGCTCCCCACGCTCCGTTTGCCAAATTGGGCTTCCCACGGCCAGATCTGTCCAAAACGACCAACGCTGACACAGGCTGTACAGAGTGTGGACTTTTGCTGGAAATCAGTTGAAAATTCACCAAACAGCTTATTTTACTTCAAATTGTGATGTCTCCAAGCTCCCCACGCTCCGTTTGCCAAATTGGGCTTCCCACGGCCAGATCTGTCCAAAACGACCAACGCTGACACAGGCTGTACAGAGTGTGGACTTTTGCTGGAAATCAGTTGAAAATTCACCAAACAGCTTATTTTACTTCAAATTGTGATGTCTCCAAGCTCCCCACGCTCCGTTTGCCAAATTGGGCTTCCCACGGCCAGATCTGTCCAAAACGACCAACGCTGACACAGGCTGTACAGAGTGTGGACTTTTGCTGGAAATCAGTTGAAAATTCACCAAACAGCTTATTTTACTTCAAATTGTGATGTCTCCAAGCTCCCCACGCTCCGTTTGCCAAATTGGGCTTCCCACGGCCAGATCTGTCCAAAACGACCAACGCTGACACAGGCTGTACAGAGTGTGGACTTTTGCTGGAAATCAGTTGAAAATTCACCAAACAGCTTATTTTACTTCAAATTGTCATGTCTCCAAGCAGAGTGTGGACTTTTGCTGGAAATCAGTTGAAAATTCACCAAACAGCTTATTTTACTTCAAATTGTGATGTCTCCAAGCTCCCCACGCTCCGTTTGCCAAATTGGGCCTCCCACGGCCAGATCTGTCCAAAACGACCAACGCTGACACAGGCTGTACAGAGTGTGGACTTTTGCTGGAAATCAGTTGAAAATTCACCAAACAGCTTATTTTACTTCAAATTGTGATGTCTCCAAGCAGAGTGTGGACTTTTGCTGGAAATCAGTTGAAAATTCACCAAACAGCTTATTTTACTTCAAATTGTCATGTCTCCAAGCAGAGTGTGGACTTTTGCTGGAAATCAGTTGAAAATTCACCAAACAGCTTATTTTACTTCAAATTGTGATGTCTCCAAGCTCCCCACGCTCCGTTTGCCAAATTGGGCTTCCCACGGCCAGATCTGTCCAAAACGACCAACGCTGACACAGGCTGTACAGAGTGTGGACTTTTGCTGGAAATCAGTTGAAAATTCACCAAACAGCTTATTTTACTTCAAATTGTGATGTCTCCAAGCTCCCCACGCTCCGTTTGCCAAATTGGGCTTCCCACGGCCAGATCTGTCCAAAACGACCAACGCTGACACAGGCTGTACAGAGTGTGGACTTTTGCTGGAAATCAGTTGAAAATTCACCAAACAGCTTATTTTACTTCAAATTGTGATGTCTCCAAGCTCCCCACGCTCCGTTTGCCAAATTGGGCTTCCCACGGCCAGATCTGTCCAAAACGACCAACGCTGACACAGGCTGTACAGAGTGTGGACTTTTGCTGGAAATCAGTTGAAAATTCACCAAACAGCTTATTTTACTTCAAATTGTGATGTCTCCAAGCTCCCCACGCTCCGTTTGCCAAATTGGGCCTCCCACGGCCAGATCTGTCCAAAACGACCAACGCTGACACAGGCTGTACAGAGTGTGGACTTTTGCTGGAAATCAGTTGAAAATTCACCAAACAGCTTATTTTACTTCAAATTGTCATGTCTCCAAGCAGAGTGTGGACTTTTGCTGGAAATCAGTTGAAAATTCACCAAACAGCTTATTTTACTTCAAATTGTGATGTCTCCAAGCTCCCCACGCTCCGTTTGCCAAATTGGGCCTCCCACGGCCAGATCTGTCCAAAACGACCAACGCTGACACAGGCTGTACAGAGTGTGGACTTTTGCTGGAAATCAGTTGAAAATTCACCAAACAGCTTATTTTACTTCAAATTGTCACGTCTCCAAGCAGAGTGTGGACTTTTGCTGGAAATCAGTTGAAAATTCACCAAACAGCTTATTTTACTTCAAATTGTGATGTCTCCAAGCTCCCCACGCTCCGTTTGCCAAATTGGGCCTCCCACGGCCAGATCTGTCCAAAACGACCAACGCTGACACAGGCTGTACAGAGTGTGGACTTTTGCTGGAAATCAGTTGAAAATTCACCAAACAGCTTATTTTACTTCAAATTGTGATGTCTCCAAGCTCCCCACGCTCCGTTTGCCAAATTGGGCTTCCCACGGCCAGATCTGTCCAAAACGACCAACGCTGACACAGGCTGTACAGAGTGTGGACTTTTGCTGGAAATCAGTTGAAAATTCACCAAACAGCTTATTTTACTTCAAATTGTGATGTCTCCAAGCAGAGTGTGGACTTTTGCTGGAAATCAGTTGAAAATTCACCAAACAGCTTATTTTACTTCAAATTGTCACGTCTCCAAGCAGAGTGTGGACTTTTGCTGGAAATCAGTTGAAAATTCACCAAACAGCTTATTTTACTTCAAATTGTGATGTCTCCAAGCTCCCCACGCTCCGTTTGCCAAATTGGGCCTCCCACGGCCAGATCTGTCCAAAACGACCAACGCTGACACAGGCTGTACAGAGTGTGGACTTTTGCTGGAAATCAGTTGAAAATTCACCAAACAGCTTATTTTACTTCAAATTGTCATGTCTCCAAGCAGAGTGTGGACTTTTGCTGGAAATCAGTTGAAAATTCACCAAACAGCTTATTTTACTTCAAATTGTGATGTCTCCAAGCTCCCCACGCTCCGTTTGCCAAATTGGGCTTCCCACGGCCAGATCTGTCCAAAACGACCAACGCTGACACAGGCTGTACAGAGTGTGGACTTTTGCTGGAAATCAGTTGAAAATTCACCAAACAGCTTATTTTACTTCAAATTGTGATGTCTCCAAGCTCCCCACGCTCCGTTTGCCAAATTGGGCCTCCCACGGCCAGATCTGTCCAAAACGACCAACGCTGACACAGGCTGTACAGAGTGTGGACTTTTGCTGGAAATCAGTTGAAAATTCACCAAACAGCTTATTTTACTTCAAATTGTCACGTCTCCAAGCAGAGTGTGGACTTTTGCTGGAAATCAGTTGAAAATTCACCAAACAGCTTATTTTACTTCAAATTGTGATGTCTCCAAGCTCCCCACGCTCCGTTTGCCAAATTGGGCTTCCCACGGCCAGATCTGTCCAAAACGACCAACGCTGACACAGGCTGTACAGAGTGTGGACTTTTGCTGGAAATCAGTTGAAAATTCACCAAACAGCTTATTTTACTTCAAATTGTGATGTCTCACAAAGTTGAAAATTCACCAAACAGCTTATTTTACTTCAAATTGTGATGTCTCCAAGCTCCCCACGCTCCGTTTGCCAAATTGGGCCTCCCACGGCCAGATCTGTCCAAAACGACCAACGCTGACACAGGCTGTACAGAGTGTGGACTTTTGCTGGAAATCAGTTGAAAATTCACCAAACAGCTTATTTTACTTCAAATTGTCACGTCTCCAAGCAGAGTGTGGACTTTTGCTGGAAATCAGTTGAAAATTCACCAAACAGCTTATTTTACTTCAAATTGTCATGTCTCCAAGCAGAGTGTGGACTTTTGCTGGAAATCAGTTGAAAATTCACCAAACAGCTTATTTTACTTCAAATTGTGATGTCTCCAAGCTCCCCACGCTCCGTTTGCCAAATTGGGCTTCCCACGGCCAGATCTGTCCAAAACGACCAACGCTGACACAGGCTGTACAGAGTGTGGACTTTTGCTGGAAATCAGTTGAAAATTCACCAAACAGCTTATTTTACTTCAAATTGTGATGTCTCCAAGCTCCCCACGCTCCGTTTGCCAAATTGGGCCTCCCACGGCCAGATCTGTCCAAAACGACCAACGCTGACACAGGCTGTACAGAGTGTGGACTTTTGCTGGAAATCAGTTGAAAATTCACCAAACAGCTTATTTTACTTCAAATTGTGATGTCTCCAAGCAGAGTGTGGACTTTTGCTGGAAATCAGTTGAAAATTCACCAAACAGCTTATTTTACTTCAAATTGTCACGTCTCCAAGCAGAGTGTGGACTTTTGCTGGAAATCAGTTGAAAATTCACCAAACAGCTTATTTTACTTCAAATTGTGATGTCTCCAAGCTCCCCACGCTCCGTTTGCCAAATTGGGCCTCCCACGGCCAGATCTGTCCAAAACGACCAACGCTGACACAGGCTGTACAGAGTGTGGACTTTTGCTGGAAATCAGTTGAAAATTCACCAAACAGCTTATTTTACTTCAAATTGTGATGTCTCCAAGCAGAGTGTGGACTTTTGCTGGAAATCAGTTGAAAATTCACCAAACAGCTTATTTTACTTCAAATTGTCATGTCTCCAAGCAGAGTGTGGACTTTTGCTGGAAATCAGTTGAAAATTCACCAAACAGCTTATTTTACTTCAAATTGTGATGTCTCCAAGCTCCCCACGCTCCGTTTGCCAAATTGGGCTTCCCACGGCCAGATCTGTCCAAAACGACCAACGCTGACACAGGCTGTACAGAGTGTGGACTTTTGCTGGAAATCAGTTGAAAATTCACCAAACAGCTTATTTTACTTCAAATTGTCATGTCTCCAAGCAGAGTGTGGACTTTTGCTGGAAATCAGTTGAAAATTCACCAAACAGCTTATTTTACTTCAAATTGTGATGTCTCCAAGCTCCCCACGCTCCGTTTGCCAAATTGGGCTTCCCACGGCCAGATCTGTCCAAAACGACCAACGCTGACACAGGCTGTACAGAGTGTGGACTTTTGCTGGAAATCAGTTGAAAATTCACCAAACAGCTTATTTTACTTCAAATTGTGATGTCTCCAAGCTCCCCACGCTCCGTTTGCCAAATTGGGCTTCCCACGGCCAGATCTGTCCAAAACGACCAACGCTGACACAGGCTGTACAGAGTGTGGACTTTTGCTGGAAATCAGTTGAAAATTCACCAAACAGCTTATTTTACTTCAAATTGTCATGTCTCCAAGCAGAGTGTGGACTTTTGCTGGAAATCAGTTGAAAATTCACCAAACAGCTTATTTTACTTCAAATTGTGATGTCTCCAAGCTCCCCACGCTCCGTTTGCCAAATTGGGCTTCCCACGGCCAGATCTGTCCAAAACGACCAACGCTGACACAGGCTGTACAGAGTGTGGACTTTTGCTGGAAATCAGTTGAAAATTCACCAAACAGCTTATTTTACTTCAAATTGTGATGTCTCCAAGCTCCCACGCTCCGTTTGCCAAATTGGGCTTCCCACGGCCAGATCTGTCCAAAACGACCAACGCTGACACAGGCTGTACAGAGTGTGGACTTTTGCTGGAAATCAGTTGAAAATTCACCAAACAGCTTATTTTACTTCAAATTGTGATGTCTCCAAGCTCCCCACGCTCCGTTTGCCAAATTGGGCTCCCACGGCCAGATCTGTCCAAAACGACCAACGCTGACACAGGCTGTACAGAGTGTGGACTTTTGCTGGAAATCAGTTGAAAATTCACCAAACAGCTTATTTTACTTCAAATTGTCATGTCTCCAAGCAGAGTGTGGACTTTTGCTGGAAATCAGTTGAAAATTCACCAAACAGCTTATTTTACTTCAAATTGTGATGTCTCCAAGCTCCCCACGCTCCGTTTGCCAAATTGGGCTTCCCACGGCCAGATCTGTCCAAAACGACCAACGCTGACACAGGCTGTACAGAGTGTGGACTTTTGCTGGAAATCAGTTGAAAATTCACCAAACAGCTTATTTTACTTCAAATTGTGATGTCTCCAAGCTCCCCACGCTCCGTTTGCCAAATTGGGCTTCCCACGGCCAGATCTGTCCAAAACGACCAACGCTGACACAGGCTGTACAGAGTGTGGACTTTTGCTGGAAATCAGTTGAAAATTCACCAAACAGCTTATTTTACTTCAAATTGTCATGTCTCCAAGCAGAGTGTGGACTTTTGCTGGAAATCAGTTGAAAATTCACCAAACAGCTTATTTTACTTCAAATTGTGATGTCTCCAAGCTCCCCACGCTCCGTTTGCCAAATTGGGCCTCCCACGGCCAGATCTGTCCAAAACGACCAACGCTGACACAGGCTGTACAGAGTGTGGACTTTTGCTGGAAATCAGTTGAAAATTCACCAAACAGCTTATTTTACTTCAAATTGTGATGTCTCCAAGCTCCCACACGCCGTTTGCCAAATTGGGCTTCCACGGCCAGATCTGTCCAAAACGACCAACGCTGACACAGGCTGTACAGAGTGTGGACTTTTGCTGGAAATCAGTTGAAAATTCACCAAACAGCTTATTTTACTTCAAATTGTGATGTCTCCAAGCTCCCCACGCTCCGTTTGCCAAATTGGGCCTCCCACGGCCAGATCTGTCCAAAACGACCAACGCTGACACAGGCTGTACAGAGTGTGGACTTTTGCTGGAAATCAGTTGAAAATTCACCAAACAGCTTATTTTACTTCAAATTGTGATGTCTCCAAGCAGAGTGTGGACTTTTGCTGGAAATCAGTTGAAAATTCACCAAACAGCTTATTTTACTTCAAATTGTCACGTCTCCAAGCAGAGTGTGGACTTTTGCTGGAAATCAGTTGAAAATTCACCAAACAGCTTATTTTACTTCAAATTGTGATGTCTCCAAGCTCCCCACGCTCCGTTTGCCAAATTGGGCTTCCCACGGCCAGATCTGTCCAAAACGACCAACGCTGACACAGGCTGTACAGAGTGTGGACTTTTGCTGGAAATCAGTTGAAAATTCACCAAACAGCTTATTTTACTTCAAATTGTCATGTCTCCAAGCAGAGTGTGGACTTTTGCTGGAAATCAGTTGAAAATTCACCAAACAGCTTATTTTACTTCAAATTGTGATGTCTCCAAGCTCCCCACGCTCCGTTTGCCAAATTGGGCTTCCCACGGCCAGATCTGTCCAAAACGACCAACGCTGACACAGGCTGTACAGAGTGTGGACTTTTGCTGGAAATCAGTTGAAAATTCACCAAACAGCTTATTTTACTTCAAATTGTGATGTCTCCAAGCTCCCCACGCTCCGTTTGCCAAATTGGGCCTCCCACGGCCAGATCTGTCCAAAACGACCAACGCTGACACAGGCTGTACAGAGTGTGGACTTTTGCTGGAAATCAGTTGAAAATTCACCAAACAGCTTATTTTACTTCAAATTGTCATGTCTCCAAGCAGAGTGTGGACTTTTGCTGGAAATCAGTTGAAAATTCACCAAACAGCTTATTTTACTTCAAATTGTGATGTCTCCAAGCTCCCCACGCTCCGTTTGCCAAATTGGGCTTCCCACGGCCAGATCTGTCCAAAACGACCAACGCTGACACAGGCTGTACAGAGTGTGGACTTTTGCTGGAAATCAGTTGAAAATTCACCAAACAGCTTATTTTACTTCAAATTGTCATGTCTCCAAGCAGAGTGTGGACTTTTGCTGGAAATCAGTTGAAAATTCACCAAACAGCTTATTTTACTTCAAATTGTGATGTCTCCAAGCTCCCCACGCTCCGTTTGCCAAATTGGGCTTCCCACGGCCAGATCTGTCCAAAACGACCAACGCTGACACAGGCTGTACAGAGTGTGGACTTTTGCTGGAAATCAGTTGAAAATTCACCAAACAGCTTATTTTACTTCAAATTGTGATGTCTCCAAGCTCCCCACGCTCCGTTTGCCAAATTGGGCCTCCCACGGCCAGATCTGTCCAAAACGACCAACGCTGACACAGGCTGTACAGAGTGTGGACTTTTGCTGGAAATCAGTTGAAAATTCACCAAACAGCTTATTTTACTTCAAATTGTGATGTCTCCAAGCAGAGTGTGGACTTTTGCTGGAAATCAGTTGAAAATTCACCAAACAGCTTATTTTACTTCAAATTGTCATGTCTCCAAGCAGAGTGTGGACTTTTGCTGGAAATCAGTTGAAAATTCACCAAACAGCTTATTTTACTTCAAATTGTGATGTCTCCAAGCTCCCCACGCTCCGTTTGCCAAATTGGGCCTCCCACGGCCAGATCTGTCCAAAACGACCAACGCTGACACAGGCTGTACAGAGTGTGGACTTTTGCTGGAAATCAGTTGAAAATTCACCAAACAGCTTATTTTACTTCAAATTGTCATGTCTCCAAGCAGAGTGTGGACTTTTGCTGGAAATCAGTTGAAAATTCACCAAACAGCTTATTTTACTTCAAATTGTGATGTCTCCAAGCTCCCCACGCTCCGTTTGCCAAATTGGGCTTCCCACGGCCAGATCTGTCCAAAACGACCAACGCTGACACAGGCTGTACAGAGTGTGGACTTTTGCTGGAAATCAGTTGAAAATTCACCAAACAGCTTATTTTACTTCAAATTGTGATGTCTCCAAGCTCCCCACGCTCCGTTTGCCAAATTGGGCTTCCCACGGCCAGATCTGTCCAAAACGACCAACGCTGACACAGGCTGTACAGAGTGTGGACTTTTGCTGGAAATCAGTTGAAAATTCACCAAACAGCTTATTTTACTTCAAATTGTCATGTCTCCAAGCAGAGTGTGGACTTTTGCTGGAAATCAGTTGAAAATTCACCAAACAGCTTATTTTACTTCAAATTGTGATGTCTCCAAGCTCCCCACGCTCCGTTTGCCAAATTGGGCTTCCCACGGCCAGATCTGTCCAAAACGACCAACGCTGACACAGGCTGTACAGAGTGTGGACTTTTGCTGGAAATCAGTTGAAAATTCACCAAACAGCTTATTTTACTTCAAATTGTGATGTCTCCAAGCTCCCCACGCTCCGTTTGCCAAATTGGGCTTCCCACGGCCAGATCTGTCCAAAACGACCAACGCTGACACAGGCTGTACAGAGTGTGGACTTTTGCTGGAAATCAGTTGAAAATTCACCAAACAGCTTATTTTACTTCAAATTGTGATGTCTCCAAGCTCCCCACGCTCCGTTTGCCAAATTGGGCCTCCCACGGCCAGATCTGTCCAAAACGACCAACGCTGACACAGGCTGTACAGAGTGTGGACTTTTGCTGGAAATCAGTTGAAAATTCACCAAACAGCTTATTTTACTTCAAATTGTCATGTCTCCAAGCAGAGTGTGGACTTTTGCTGGAAATCAGTTGAAAATTCACCAAACAGCTTATTTTACTTCAAATTGTGATGTCTCCAAGCTCCCCACGCTCCGTTTGCCAAATTGGGCTTCCCACGGCCAGATCTGTCCAAAACGACCAACGCTGACACAGGCTGTACAGAGTGTGGACTTTTGCTGGAAATCAGTTGAAAATTCACCAAACAGCTTATTTTACTTCAAATTGTGATGTCTCCAAGCTCCCCACGCTCCGTTTGCCAAATTGGGCCTCCCACGGCCAGATCTGTCCAAAACGACCAACGCTGACACAGGCTGTACAGAGTGTGGACTTTTGCTGGAAATCAGTTGAAAATTCACCAAACAGCTTATTTTACTTCAAATTGTCATGTCTCCAAGCAGAGTGTGGACTTTTGCTGGAAATCAGTTGAAAATTCACCAAACAGCTTATTTTACTTCAAATTGTGATGTCTCCAAGCTCCCCACGCTCCGTTTGCCAAATTGGGCTTCCCACGGCCAGATCTGTCCAAAACGACCAACGCTGACACAGGCTGTACAGAGTGTGGACTTTTGCTGGAAATCAGTTGAAAATTCACCAAACAGCTTATTTTACTTCAAATTGTCACGTCTCCAAGCAGAGTGTGGACTTTTGCTGGAAATCAGTTGAAAATTCACCAAACAGCTTATTTTACTTCAAATTGTGATGTCTCCAAGCTCCCCACGCTCCGTTTGCCAAATTGGGCCTCCCACGGCCAGATCTGTCCAAAACGACCAACGCTGACACAGGCTGTACAGAGTGTGGACTTTTGCTGGAAATCAGTTGAAAATTCACCAAACAGCTTATTTTACTTCAAATTGTCATGTCTCCAAGCAGAGTGTGGACTTTTGCTGGAAATCAGTTGAAAATTCACCAAACAGCTTATTTTACTTCAAATTGTCATGTCTCCAAGCAGAGTGTGGACTTTTGCTGGAAATCAGTTGAAAATTCACCAAACAGCTTATTTTACTTCAAATTGTGATGTCTCCAAGCTCCCCACGCTCCGTTTGCCAAATTGGGCTTCCCACGGCCAGATCTGTCCAAAACGACCAACGCTGACACAGGCTGTACAGAGTGTGGACTTTTGCTGGAAATCAGTTGAAAATTCACCAAACAGCTTATTTTACTTCAAATTGTGATGTCTCCAAGCTCCCCACGCTCCGTTTGCCAAATTGGGCTTCCCACGGCCAGATCTGTCCAAAACGACCAACGCTGACACAGGCTGTACAGAGTGTGGACTTTTGCTGGAAATCAGTTGAAAATTCACCAAACAGCTTATTTTACTTCAAATTGTGATGTCTCCAAGCTCCCCACGCTCCGTTTGCCAAATTGGGCTTCCCACGGCCAGATCTGTCCAAAACGACCAACGCTGACACAGGCTGTACAGAGTGTGGACTTTTGCTGGAAATCAGTTGAAAATTCACCAAACAGCTTATTTTACTTCAAATTGTGATGTCTCCAAGCTCCCCACGCTCCGTTTGCCAAATTGGGCTTCCCACGGCCAGATCTGTCCAAAACGACCAACGCTGACACAGGCTGTACAGAGTGTGGACTTTTGCTGGAAATCAGTTGAAAATTCACCAAACAGCTTATTTTACTTCAAATTGTGATGTCTCCAAGCTCCCCACGCTCCGTTTGCCAAATTGGGCTTCCCACGGCCAGATCTGTCCAAAACGACCAACGCTGACACAGGCTGTACAGAGTGTGGACTTTTGCTGGAAATCAGTTGAAAATTCACCAAACAGCTTATTTTACTTCAAATTGTCATGTCTCCAAGCAGAGTGTGGACTTTTGCTGGAAATCAGTTGAAAATTCACCAAACAGCTTATTTTACTTCAAATTGTGATGTCTCCAAGCTCCCCACGCTCCGTTTGCCAAATTGGGCTTCCCACGGCCAGATCTGTCCAAAACGACCAACGCTGACACAGGCTGTACAGAGTGTGGACTTTTGCTGGAAATCAGTTGAAAATTCACCAAACAGCTTATTTTACTTCAAATTGTCATGTCTCCAAGCAGAGTGTGGACTTTTGCTGGAAATCAGTTGAAAATTCACCAAACAGCTTATTTTACTTCAAATTGTGATGTCTCCAAGCTCCCCACGCTCCGTTTGCCAAATTGGGCCTCCCACGGCCAGATCTGTCCAAAACGACCAACGCTGACACAGGCTGTACAGAGTGTGGACTTTTGCTGGAAATCAGTTGAAAATTCACCAAACAGCTTATTTTACTTCAAATTGTCACGTCTCCAAGCAGAGTGTGGACTTTTGCTGGAAATCAGTTGAAAATTCACCAAACAGCTTATTTTACTTCAAATTGTGATGTCTCCAAGCTCCCCACGCTCCGTTTGCCAAATTGGGCTTCCCACGGCCAGATCTGTCCAAAACGACCAACGCTGACACAGGCTGTACAGAGTGTGGACTTTTGCTGGAAATCAGTTGAAAATTCACCAAACAGCTTATTTTACTTCAAATTGTGATGTCTCCAAGCTCCCCACGCTCCGTTTGCCAAATTGGGCCTCCCACGGCCAGATCTGTCCAAAACGACCAACGCTGACACAGGCTGTACAGAGTGTGGACTTTTGCTGGAAATCAGTTGAAAATTCACCAAACAGCTTATTTTACTTCAAATTGTCATGTCTCCAAGCAGAGTGTGGACTTTTGCTGGAAATCAGTTGAAAATTCACCAAACAGCTTATTTTACTTCAAATTGTGATGTCTCCAAGCTCCCCACGCTCCGTTTGCCAAATTGGGCCTCCCACGGCCAGATCTGTCCAAAACGACCAACGCTGACACAGGCTGTACAGAGTGTGGACTTTTGCTGGAAATCAGTTGAAAATTCACCAAACAGCTTATTTTACTTCAAATTGTGATGTCTCCAAGCTCCCCACGCTCCGTTTGCCAAATTGGGCTTCCCACGGCCAGATCTGTCCAAAACGACCAACGCTGACACAGGCTGTACAGAGTGTGGACTTTTGCTGGAAATCAGTTGAAAATTCACCAAACAGCTTATTTTACTTCAAATTGTGATGTCTCCAAGCTCCCCACGCTCCGTTTGCCAAATTGGGCCTCCCACGGCCAGATCTGTCCAAAACGACCAACGCTGACACAGGCTGTACAGAGTGTGGACTTTTGCTGGAAATCAGTTGAAAATTCACCAAACAGCTTATTTTACTTCAAATTGTCACGTCTCCAAGCAGAGTGTGGACTTTTGCTGGAAATCAGTTGAAAATTCACCAAACAGCTTATTTTACTTCAAATTGTCATGTCTCCAAGCAGAGTGTGGACTTTTGCTGGAAATCAGTTGAAAATTCACCAAACAGCTTATTTTACTTCAAATTGTGATGTCTCCAAGCTCCCCACGCTCCGTTTGCCAAATTGGGCCTCCCACGGCCAGATCTGTCCAAAACGACCAACGCTGACACAGGCTGTACAGAGTGTGGACTTTTGCTGGAAATCAGTTGAAAATTCACCAAACAGCTTATTTTACTTCAAATTGTCATGTCTCCAAGCAGAGTGTGGACTTTTGCTGGAAATCAGTTGAAAATTCACCAAACAGCTTATTTTACTTCAAATTGTGATGTCTCCAAGCTCCCCACGCTCCGTTTGCCAAATTGGGCCTCCCACGGCCAGATCTGTCCAAAACGACCAACGCTGACACAGGCTGTACAGAGTGTGGACTTTTGCTGGAAATCAGTTGAAAATTCACCAAACAGCTTATTTTACTTCAAATTGTGATGTCTCCAAGCTCCCCACGCTCCGTTTGCCAAATTGGGCTTCCCACGGCCAGATCTGTCCAAAACGACCAACGCTGACACAGGCTGTACAGAGTGTGGACTTTTGCTGGAAATCAGTTGAAAATTCACCAAACAGCTTATTTTACTTCAAATTGTCATGTCTCCAAGCAGAGTGTGGACTTTTGCTGGAAATCAGTTGAAAATTCACCAAACAGCTTATTTTACTTCAAATTGTGATGTCTCCAAGCTCCCCACGCTCCGTTTGCCAAATTGGGCCTCCCACGGCCAGATCTGTCCAAAACGACCAACGCTGACACAGGCTGTACAGAGTGTGGACTTTTGCTGGAAATCAGTTGAAAATTCACCAAACAGCTTATTTTACTTCAAATTGTGATGTCTCCAAGCTCCCCACGCTCCGT
This sequence comes from Trachurus japonicus, assembly GCF_045865225.1. Taxonomy (NCBI): domain Eukaryota; kingdom Metazoa; phylum Chordata; class Actinopteri; order Carangiformes; family Carangidae; genus Trachurus; species Trachurus japonicus. Next base: position 53,327 of record NW_028220231.1, on the reverse strand, counting down.
TTGCCAAATTGGGCCTCCCACGGCCAGATCTGTCCAAAACGACCAACGCTGACACAGGCTGTACAGAGTGTGGACTTTTGCTGGAAATCAGTTGAAAATTCACCAAACAGCTTATTTTACTTCAAATTGTGATGTCTCCAAGCTCCCCACGCTCCGTTTGCCAAATTGGGCCTCCCACGGCCAGATCTGTCCAAAACGACCAACGCTGACACAGGCTGTACAGAGTGTGGACTTTTGCTGGAAATCAGTTGAAAATTCACCAAACAGCTTATTTTACTTCAAATTGTCACGTCTCCAAGCAGAGTGTGGACTTTTGCTGGAAATCAGTTGAAAATTCACCAAACAGCTTATTTTACTTCAAATTGTCATGTCTCCAAGCAGAGTGTGGACTTTTGCTGGAAATCAGTTGAAAATTCACCAAACAGCTTATTTTACTTCAAATTGTGATGTCTCCAAGCTCCCCACGCTCCGTTTGCCAAATTGGGCTCCCACGGCCAGATCTGTCCAAAACGACCAACGCTGACACAGGCTGTACAGAGTGTGGACTTTTGCTGGAAATCAGTTGAAAATTCACCAAACAGCTTATTTTACTTCAAATTGTCATGTCTCCAAGCAGAGTGTGGACTTTTGCTGGAAATCAGTTGAAAATTCACCAAACAGCTTATTTTACTTCAAATTGTGATGTCTCCAAGCTCCCCACGCTCCGTTTGCCAAATTGGGCTTCCACGGCCAGATCTGTCCAAAACGACCAACGCTGACACAGGCTGTACAGAGTGTGGACTTTTGCTGGAAATCAGTTGAAAATTCACCAAACAGCTTATTTTACTTCAAATTGTGATGTCTCCAAGCTCCCCACGCTCCGTTTGCCAAATTGGGCTTCCCACGGCCAGATCTGTCCAAAACGACCAACGCTGACACAGGCTGTACAGAGTGTGGACTTTTGCTGGAAATCAGTTGAAAATTCACCAAACAGCTTATTTTACTTCAAATTGTGATGTCTCCAAGCTCCCCACGCTCCGTTTGCCAAATTGGGCTTCCCACGGCCAGATCTGTCCAAAACGACCAACGCTGACACAGGCTGTACAGAGTGTGGACTTTTGCTGGAAATCAGTTGAAAATTCACCAAACAGCTTATTTTACTTCAAATTGTGATGTCTCCAAGCTCCCCACGCTCCGTTTGCCAAATTGGGCTTCCCACGGCCAGATCTGTCCAAAACGACCAACGCTGACACAGGCTGTACAGAGTGTGGACTTTTGCTGGAAATCAGTTGAAAATTCACCAAACAGCTTATTTTACTTCAAATTGTGATGTCTCCAAGCTCCCCACGCTCCGTTTGCCAAATTGGGCCCCCACGGCCAGATCTGTCCAAAACGACCAACGCTGACACAGGCTGTACAGAGTGTGGACTTTTGCTGGAAATCAGTTGAAAATTCACCAAACAGCTTATTTTACTTCAAATTGTGATGTCTCCAAGCTCCCCACGCTCCGTTTGCCAAATTGGGCCTCCCACGGCCAGATCTGTCCAAAACGACCAACGCTGACACAGGCTGTACAGAGTGTGGACTTTTGCTGGAAATCAGTTGAAAATTCACCAAACAGCTTATTTTACTTCAAATTGTCATGTCTCCAAGCAGAGTGTGGACTTTTGCTGGAAATCAGTTGAAAATTCACCAAACAGCTTATTTTACTTCAAATTGTCACGTCTCCAAGCAGAGTGTGGACTTTTGCTGGAAATCAGTTGAAAATTCACCAAACAGCTTATTTTACTTCAAATTGTGATGTCTCCAAGCTCCCCACGCTCCGTTTGCCAAATTGGGCTTCCCACGGCCAGATCTGTCCAAAACGACCAACGCTGACACAGGCTGTACAGAGTGTGGACTTTTGCTGGAAATCAGTTGAAAATTCACCAAACAGCTTATTTTACTTCAAATTGTGATGTCTCCAAGCTCCCCACGCTCCGTTTGCCAAATTGGGCTTCCCACGGCCAGATCTGTCCAAAACGACCAACGCTGACACAGGCTGTACAGAGTGTGGACTTTTGCTGGAAATCAGTTGAAAATTCACCAAACAGCTTATTTTACTTCAAATTGTGATGTCTCCAAGCTCCCCACGCTCCGTTTGCCAAATTGGGCTTCCCACGGCCAGATCTGTCCAAAACGACCAACGCTGACACAGGCTGTACAGAGTGTGGACTTTTGCTGGAAATCAGTTGAAAATTCACCAAACAGCTTATTTTACTTCAAATTGTGATGTCTCCAAGCTCCCCACGCTCCGTTTGCCAAATTGGGCCTCCCACGGCCAGATCTGTCCAAAACGACCAACGCTGACACAGGCTGTACAGAGTGTGGACTTTTGCTGGAAATCAGTTGAAAATTCACCAAACAGCTTATTTTACTTCAAATTGTCACGTCTCCAAGCAGAGTGTGGACTTTTGCTGGAAATCAGTTGAAAATTCACCAAACAGCTTATTTTACTTCAAATTGTGATGTCTCCAAGCTCCCCACGGCCAGATCTGTCCAAAACGACCAACGCTGACACAGGCTGTACAGAGTGTGGACTTTTGCTGGAAATCAGTTGAAAATTCACCAAACAGCTTATTTTACTTCAAATTGTGATGTCTCCAAGCTCCCCACGCTCCGTTTGCCAAATTGGGCCTCCCACGGCCAGATCTGTCCAAAACGACCAACGCTGACACAGGCTGTACAGAGTGTGGACTTTTGCTGGAAATCAGTTGAAAATTCACCAAACAGCTTATTTTACTTCAAATTGTGATGTCTCCAAGCTCCCCACGCTCCGTTTGCCAAATTGGGCCTCCCACGGCCAGATCTGTCCAAAACGACCAACGCTGACACAGGCTGTACAGAGTGTGGACTTTTGCTGGAAATCAGTTGAAAATTCACCAAACAGCTTATTTTACTTCAAATTGTGATGTCTCCAAGCAGAGTGTGGACTTTTGCTGGAAATCAGTTGAAAATTCACCAAACAGCTTATTTTACTTCAAATTGTCATGTCTCCAAGCAGAGTGTGGACTTTTGCTGGAAATCAGTTGAAAATTCACCAAACAGCTTATTTTACTTCAAATTGTGATGTCTCCAAGCTCCCCACGCTCCGTTTGCCAAATTGGGCCTCCCACGGCCAGATCTGTCCAAAACGACCAACGCTGACACAGGCTGTACAGAGTGTGGACTTTTGCTGGAAATCAGTTGAAAATTCACCAAACAGCTTATTTTACTTCAAATTGTGATGTCTCCAAGCAGAGTGTGGACTTTTGCTGGAAATCAGTTGAAAATTCACCAAACAGCTTATTTTACTTCAAATTGTGATGTCTCCAAGCAGAGTGTGGACTTTTGCTGGAAATCAGTTGAAAATTCACCAAACAGCTTATTTTACTTCAAATTGTGATGTCTCCAAGCAGAGTGTGGACTTTTGCTGGAAATCAGTTGAAAATTCACCAAACAGCTTATTTTACTTCAAATTGTCATGTCTCCAAGCAGAGTGTGGACTTTTGCTGGAAATCAGTTGAAAATTCACCAAACAGCTTATTTTACTTCAAATTGTGATGTCTCCAAGCTCCCCACGCTCCGTTTGCCAAATTGGGCCTCCCACGGCCAGATCTGTCCAAAACGACCAACGCTGACACAGGCTGTACAGAGTGTGGACTTTTGCTGGAAATCAGTTGAAAATTCACCAAACAGCTTATTTTACTTCAAATTGTGATGTCTCCAAGCCCCCCCACGCTCAGTTTGCCAAATTGGGCTTCACACAACTTCAAAACGACCAACGCTGACACAGGCTGTACAGAGTGTGGACTTTTGCTGGAAATCAGTTGAAAATTCACCAAACAGCTTATTTTACTTCAAATTGTGATGTCTCCAAGCTCCCCACGCTCCGTTTGCCAAATTGGGCTTCCCACGGCCAGATCTGTCCAAAACGACCAACGCTGACACAGGCTGTACAGAGTGTGGACTTTTGCTGGAAATCAGTTGAAAATTCACCAAACAGCTTATTTTACTTCAAATTGTGATGTCTCCAAGCTCCCCACGCTCCGTTTGCCAAATTGGGCCTCCCACGGCCAGATCTGTCCAAAACGACCAACGCTGACACAGGCTGTACAGAGTGTGGACTTTTGCTGGAAATCAGTTGAAAATTCACCAAACAGCTTATTTTACTTCAAATTGTGATGTCTCCAAGCAGAGTGTGGACTTTTGCTGGAAATCAGTTGAAAATTCACCAAACAGCTTATTTTACTTCAAATTGTCATGTCTCCAAGCAGAGTGTGGACTTTTGCTGGAAATCAGTTGAAAATTCACCAAACAGCTTATTTTACTTCAAATTGTGATGTCTCCAAGCTCCCCACGCTCCGTTTGCCAAATTGGGCTTCCCACGGCCAGATCTGTCCAAAACGACCAACGCTGACACAGGCTGTACAGAGTGTGGACTTTTGCTGGAAATCAGTTGAAAATTCACCAAACAGCTTATTTTACTTCAAATTGTGATGTCTCCAAGCTCCCCACGCTCCGTTTGCCAAATTGGGCTTCCCACGGCCAGATCTGTCCAAAACGACCAACGCTGACACAGGCTGTACAGAGTGTGGACTTTTGCTGGAAATCAGTTGAAAATTCACCAAACAGCTTATTTTACTTCAAATTGTGATGTCTCCAAGCTCCCCACGCTCCGTTTGCCAAATTGGGCTTCCCACGGCCAGATCTGTCCAAAACGACCAACGCTGACACAGGCTGTACAGAGTGTGGACTTTTGCTGGAAATCAGTTGAAAATTCACCAAACAGCTTATTTTACTTCAAATTGTCATGTCTCCAAGCAGAGTGTGGACTTTTGCTGGAAATCAGTTGAAAATTCACCAAACAGCTTATTTTACTTCAAATTGTGATGTCTCCAAGCTCCCCACGCTCCGTTTGCCAAATTGGGCCTCCCACGGCCAGATCTGTCCAAAACGACCAACGCTGACACAGGCTGTACAGAGTGTGGACTTTTGCTGGAAATCAGTTGAAAATTCACCAAACAGCTTATTTTACTTCAAATTGTCATGTCTCCAAGCAGAGTGTGGACTTTTGCTGGAAATCAGTTGAAAATTCACCAAACAGCTTATTTTACTTCAAATTGTGATGTCTCCAAGCTCCCCACGCTCCGTTTGCCAAATTGGGCTTCCCACGGCCAGATCTGTCCAAAACGACCAACGCTGACACAGGCTGTACAGAGTGTGGACTTTTGCTGGAAATCAGTTGAAAATTCACCAAACAGCTTATTTTACTTCAAATTGTGATGTCTCCAAGCTCCCCACGCTCCGTTTGCCAAATTGGGCTTCCCACGGCCAGATCTGTCCAAAACGACCAACGCTGACACAGGCTGTACAGAGTGTGGACTTTTGCTGGAAATCAGTTGAAAATTCACCAAACAGCTTATTTTACTTCAAATTGTGATGTCTCCAAGCTCCCCACGCTCCGTTTGCCAAATTGGGCTTCCCACGGCCAGATCTGTCCAAAACGACCAACGCTGACACAGGCTGTACAGAGTGTGGACTTTTGCTGGAAATCAGTTGAAAATTCACCAAACAGCTTATTTTACTTCAAATTGTGATGTCTCCAAGCTCCCCACGCTCCGTTTGCCAAATTGGGCTTCCCACGGCCAGATCTGTCCAAAACGACCAACGCTGACACAGGCTGTACAGAGTGTGGACTTTTGCTGGAAATCAGTTGAAAATTCACCAAACAGCTTATTTTACTTCAAATTGTGATGTCTCCAAGCTCCCCACGCTCCGTTTGCCAAATTGGGCCTCCCACGGCCAGATCTGTCCAAAACGACCAACGCTGACACAGGCTGTACAGAGTGTGGACTTTTGCTGGAAATCAGTTGAAAATTCACCAAACAGCTTATTTTACTTCAAATTGTCATGTCTCCAAGCAGAGTGTGGACTTTTGCTGGAAATCAGTTGAAAATTCACCAAACAGCTTATTTTACTTCAAATTGTGATGTCTCCAAGCTCCCCACGCTCCGTTTGCCAAATTGGGCCTCCCACGGCCAGATCTGTCCAAAACGACCAACGCTGACACAGGCTGTACAGAGTGTGGACTTTTGCTGGAAATCAGTTGAAAATTCACCAAACAGCTTATTTTACTTCAAATTGTCACGTCTCCAAGCAGAGTGTGGACTTTTGCTGGAAATCAGTTGAAAATTCACCAAACAGCTTATTTTACTTCAAATTGTGATGTCTCCAAGCTCCCCACGCTCCGTTTGCCAAATTGGGCTTCCCACGGCCAGATCTGTCCAAAACGACCAACGCTGACACAGGCTGTACAGAGTGTGGACTTTTGCTGGAAATCAGTTGAAAATTCACCAAACAGCTTATTTTACTTCAAATTGTGATGTCTCCAAGCTCCCCACGCTCCGTTTGCCAAATTGGGCTTCCCACGGCCAGATCTGTCCAAAACGACCAACGCTGACACAGGCTGTACAGAGTGTGGACTTTTGCTGGAAATCAGTTGAAAATTCACCAAACAGCTTATTTTACTTCAAATTGTGATGTCTCCAAGCTCCCCACGCTCCGTTTGCCAAATTGGGCTTCCCACGGCCAGATCTGTCCAAAACGACCAACGCTGACACAGGCTGTACAGAGTGTGGACTTTTGCTGGAAATCAGTTGAAAATTCACCAAACAGCTTATTTTACTTCAAATTGTGATGTCTCCAAGCTCCCCACGCTCCGTTTGCCAAATTGGGCCTCCCACGGCCAGATCTGTCCAAAACGACCAACGCTGACACAGGCTGTACAGAGTGTGGACTTTTGCTGGAAATCAGTTGAAAATTCACCAAACAGCTTATTTTACTTCAAATTGTCACGTCTCCAAGCAGAGTGTGGACTTTTGCTGGAAATCAGTTGAAAATTCACCAAACAGCTTATTTTACTTCAAATTGTGATGTCTCCAAGCTCCCCACGCTCCGTTTGCCAAATTGGGCTTCCCACGGCCAGATCTGTCCAAAACGACCAACGCTGACACAGGCTGTACAGAGTGTGGACTTTTGCTGGAAATCAGTTGAAAATTCACCAAACAGCTTATTTTACTTCAAATTGTGATGTCTCCAAGCTCCCCACGCTCCGTTTGCCAAATTGGGCTTCCCACGGCCAGATCTGTCCAAAACGACCAACGCTGACACAGGCTGTACAGAGTGTGGACTTTTGCTGGAAATCAGTTGAAAATTCACCAAACAGCTTATTTTACTTCAAATTGTGATGTCTCCAAGCTCCCCACGCTCCGTTTGCCAAATTGGGCCTCCCACGGCCAGATCTGTCCAAAACGACCAACGCTGACACAGGCTGTACAGAGTGTGGACTTTTGCTGGAAATCAGTTGAAAATTCACCAAACAGCTTATTTTACTTCAAATTGTCATGTCTCCAAGCAGAGTGTGGACTTTTGCTGGAAATCAGTTGAAAATTCACCAAACAGCTTATTTTACTTCAAATTGTGATGTCTCCAAGCTCCCCACGCTCCGTTTGCCAAATTGGGCCTCCCACGGCCAGATCTGTCCAAAACGACCAACGCTGACACAGGCTGTACAGAGTGTGGACTTTTGCTGGAAATCAGTTGAAAATTCACCAAACAGCTTATTTTACTTCAAATTGTGATGTCTCCAAGCTCCCCACGCTCCGTTTGCCAAATTGGGCCTCCCACGGCCAGATCTGTCCAAAACGACCAACGCTGACACAGGCTGTACAGAGTGTGGACTTTTGCTGGAAATCAGTTGAAAATTCACCAAACAGCTTATTTTACTTCAAATTGTCACGTCTCCAAGCAGAGTGTGGACTTTTGCTGGAAATCAGTTGAAAATTCACCAAACAGCTTATTTTACTTCAAATTGTGATGTCTCCAAGCTCCCCACGCTCCGTTTGCCAAATTGGGCTTCCCACGGCCAGATCTGTCCAAAACGACCAACGCTGACACAGGCTGTACAGAGTGTGGACTTTTGCTGGAAATCAGTTGAAAATTCACCAAACAGCTTATTTTACTTCAAATTGTGATGTCTCCAAGCTCCCCACGCTCCGTTTGCCAAATTGGGCTTCCCACGGCCAGATCTGTCCAAAACGACCAACGCTGACACAGGCTGTACAGAGTGTGGACTTTTGCTGGAAATCAGTTGAAAATTCACCAAACAGCTTATTTTACTTCAAATTGTCATGTCTCCAAGCAGAGTGTGGACTTTTGCTGGAAATCAGTTGAAAATTCACCAAACAGCTTATTTTACTTCAAATTGTGATGTCTCCAAGCTCCCCACGCTCCGTTTGCCAAATTGGGCTTCCCACGGCCAGATCTGTCCAAAACGACCAACGCTGACACAGGCTGTACAGAGTGTGGACTTTTGCTGGAAATCAGTTGAAAATTCACCAAACAGCTTATTTTACTTCAAATTGTGATGTCTCCAAGCTCCCCACGCTCCGTTTGCCAAATTGGGCTTCCCACGGCCAGATCTGTCCAAAACGACCAACGCTGACACAGGCTGTACAGAGTGTGGACTTTTGCTGGAAATCAGTTGAAAATTCACCAAACAGCTTATTTTACTTCAAATTGTGATGTCTCCAAGCTCCCCACGCTCCGTTTGCCAAATTGGGCTTCCCACGGCCAGATCTGTCCAAAACGACCAACGCTGACACAGGCTGTACAGAGTGTGGACTTTTGCTGGAAATCAGTTGAAAATTCACCAAACAGCTTATTTTACTTCAAATTGTGATGTCTCCAAGCTCCCCACGCTCCGTTTGCCAAATTGGGCTTCCCACGGCCAGATCTGTCCAAAACGACCAACGCTGACACAGGCTGTACAGAGTGTGGACTTTTGCTGGAAATCAGTTGAAAATTCACCAAACAGCTTATTTTACTTCAAATTGTGATGTCTCCAAGCTCCCCACGCTCCGTTTGCCAAATTGGGCCTCCCACGGCCAGATCTGTCCAAAACGACCAACGCTGACACAGGCTGTACAGAGTGTGGACTTTTGCTGGAAATCAGTTGAAAATTCACCAAACAGCTTATTGTACTTCAAATTGTGATATCTCCAAGCTCCTTTTGCCAAATTGGGCCTCCCACGGCCAGATCTGTCCAAAACGACCAACGCTGACACAGGCTGTACAGAGTGTGGACTTTTGCTGGAAATCAGTTGAAAATTCACCAAACAGCTTATTTTACTTCAAATTGTCACGTCTCCAAGCAGAGTGTGGACTTTTGCTGGAAATCAGTTGAAAATTCACCAAACAGCTTATTTTACTTCAAATTGTGATGTCTCCAAGCTCCCCACGCTCCGTTTGCCAAATTGGGCTTCCCACGGCCAGATCTGTCCAAAACGACCAACGCTGACACAGGCTGTACAGAGTGTGGACTTTTGCTGGAAATCAGTTGAAAATTCACCAAACAGCTTATTTTACTTCAAATTGTGATGTCTCCAAGCTCCCCACGCTCCGTTTGCCAAATTGGGCTTCCCACGGCCAGATCTGTCCAAAACGACCAACGCTGACACAGGCTGTACAGAGTGTGGACTTTTGCTGGAAATCAGTTGAAAATTCACCAAACAGCTTATTTTACTTCAAATTGTCACGTCTCCAAGCAGAGTGTGGACTTTTGCTGGAAATCAGTTGAAAATTCACCAAACAGCTTATTTTACTTCAAATTGTGATGTCTCCAAGCTCCCCACGCTCCGTTTGCCAAATTGGGCCTCCCACGGCCAGATCTGTCCAAAACGACCAACGCTGACACAGGCTGTACAGAGTGTGGACTTTTGCTGGAAATCAGTTGAAAATTCACCAAACAGCTTATTTTACTTCAAATTGTCATGTCTCCAAGCAGAGTGTGGACTTTTGCTGGAAATCAGTTGAAAATTCACCAAACAGCTTATTTTACTTCAAATTGTGATGTCTCCAAGCTCCCCACGCTCCGTTTGCCAAATTGGGCCTCCCACGGCCAGATCTGTCCAAAACGACCAACGCTGACACAGGCTGTACAGAGTGTGGACTTTTGCTGGAAATCAGTTGAAAATTCACCAAACAGCTTATTTTACTTCAAATTGTGATGTCTCCAAGCTCCCCACGCTCCGTTTGCCAAATTGGGCTTCCCACGGCCAGATCTGTCCAAAACGACCAACGCTGACACAGGCTGTACAGAGTGTGGACTTTTGCTGGAAATCAGTTGAAAATTCACCAAACAGCTTATTTTACTTCAAATTGTGATGTCTCCAAGCTCCCCACGCTCCGTTTGCCAAATTGGGCTTCCCACGGCCAGATCTGTCCAAAACGACCAACGCTGACACAGGCTGTACAGAGTGTGGACTTTTGCTGGAAATCAGTTGAAAATTCACCAAACAGCTTATTTTACTTCAAATTGTGATGTCTCCAAGCTCCCCACGCTCCGTTTGCCAAATTGGGCCTCCCACGGCCAGATCTGTCCAAAACGACCAACGCTGACACAGGCTGTACAGAGTGTGGACTTTTGCTGGAAATCAGTTGAAAATTCACCAAACAGCTTATTTTACTTCAAATTGTGATGTCTCCAAGCAGAGTGTGGACTTTTGCTGGAAATCAGTTGAAAATTCACCAAACAGCTTATTTTACTTCAAATTGTCATGTCTCCAAGCAGAGTGTGGACTTTTGCTGGAAATCAGTTGAAAATTCACCAAACAGCTTATTTTACTTCAAATTGTCATGTCTCCAAGCAGAGTGTGGACTTTTGCTGGAAATCAGTTGAAAATTCACCAAACAGCTTATTTTACTTCAAATTGTCATGTCTCCAAGCTCCCATCTGCGTCCCACGCTGCGTTTGCCAAATATAGTCTCTCACGGTCAGTGTCATCACAATTTTTCTGCAGCTGCAGCTTCCTGTCTTATATGTGAATGAATACACTGGCACTGTCCTTCTCATCATCTCAATTTCTCAGATATTGCTGACCCCGTATAAATGAATAAATACATAAATACACATTTAAATAGATGAATAAATAGTTACATAAATAGTTGAATAAATAGATATAAACAGATACATTCATACATAAATATATATATTAATAGATAATGTTTATCAACTTGCACTGATGCATTGCATTGATTTTATTTTTTCCCCCAAGTGGATGATTTCAGTTTCCACTGTGAAGATGCAGAGCAAGCTGCTGGTGCAACCTCCTCCATCATAAAGTAAGTCTCTCTCTTTTTCCCAACCCTTTATTCTACCCTTTTTTCTATAGGACATTGTACAGACCCTCCAGGATTTTATGATGTCACAATTGCAACTATTAATGCAAATTCAATCATGAATTCTTTGGCCTTGCCACTGCAACTTTTCAGCAAATTTGCTATCATGGACCGCTGTGGCTAGCTGTTTTCAGCTGTCACAGTGTTTCCATTACGTTTTTTTTTTTTGCATGTCTGTGTTTTTATTACTAGTTATTGTTATTGATAACATGCATAAGTAACTTGCTAAATGTTATAAAGCCTTATGATAATTAATGAGTGTTTATAATGATGGTTATACACTTTTATAAGCCAATTATAACACATTATAACTATATTTATAATGTATTATCGACGTGGGCATGGTCAGCGAGTTACTAACAATTATAATGTATTATAATACCTGACCTTATAAGTCACAATAAAATGTTTTATAGTGTGTTATGATTATTGTTATGAAGTATTGATTATTGTTATAAAATATTATGATCATTTATGAATGTTTATAATTGTAGTTATACAATGCTATATAACCACATTAAACTCATTTTATACTATGGCCTGGGTGAATCCTCGATTCTGATAACTTTTTTTCAGCGCATCATGGCACTGGAGTCTGTAAACAGACAAGCGGTAAGAAGTGCACTGGCCGTCTGAAAAACTTTGTGTCACATAACATTTAAGCCGTCACCTCACCTCCCTTCACTGATCAACTATCAGGCTGTGGCAGAGTCACTGACTGTGACTGTACACTGCAGTCACAGCGGGTCCCTCTTTTTTTTTCTTTTATCGCCGACGAGTGTTATTAAATAGTCCGCTCGGCTCAGCCGCTTAAAGACGTATGATTTTAACGGTAAAAACAACATTTTAACGGTAAAAACAACATTAAATTATAAGTAATTGATTTAATATGTATTTATCTCGTAAGTGACCATGGTATAAGCGGGATAATGCCCTTCGAGGTGTCCGATTATCAGAGATTAATGGACTCCGCTTCGCGTCGGACGGTTCACGCCTCCGCGTCGTCCATTAATTTCTGATAATGGACACCTCGTCGGGCATTAGCCTATCCCTTACATAATAGAGATAGGCGTCAAAGTCTTACCAAAATGGTTATTAGTTGGCTAACAGTAAATAATATGGTTAGTTAGCCAACTCCTATGTGCGACTGAATCTGATGACCATCTGACCATTTTATTTTCCTAAATGCTAGCTGACTGCTCCATTAGCTATCAAACTAGGATAACATGGTGTAGGCCTATTGTCTTCACGAGGATCTTTGCAGTTAGGTTTAGGCAGTGATCTACTATACCCAATAGAATACATTAGAGATAAAGTAAGCTATTCCTGTGCATGACAGAGGTTTTCTTTAATGTCACAAAAAACTTCTACTATTACTACTGAATACTTAATATAACTTATATTCTACCTTTTTACATTGTTGGACATTAATCTAGCACACACGTCAATCTCATGTCAAAAATGGGGGCCAGATCTGTCCTGCGATACACTTTTATATGGCCTTCAAGAAAAATATTATGTTAATAATGGCCCACCAATATAGCATTCACATTACTCACATTACAAATCCCATAATACACTACAACAGCTACCATACAGTCATGACCAAGCAATAGGCCCAAGCTGGAATGAACAAGTTTGTGACACACTGCAACATCTTTTTCCATTCTTCAAAAACGAGATTGATGCTCAGTGTGTGTGCAGATTAACATTATCATGTTTGCAATCAATGTAGCACCACTGTGTATTTTTTGTGGTTTCCTATCTTCATTTCGAACAAATTTGTTTCAGTTGTTGCTGGTATGTGAAATCTGGTGCATGTCCACTGTCTTTTCTCTCTCGCTGCTTGCTACCGATCTGCATAATAAATTACATTTATAATAACTTTTTTAATAAATTTAGCGACACCACAAAATCCTGGAGGGTCTGTATAATGTCCTATAGAAAAAAAGGTAGAATAAAAGTTACATTATATTGAGTATTTAGTAGTATTATGTAACACAACCTCTGCAATGATAAGGAAGGGCTTCTCTGCAATACATTCTATTGGTGGTAGTGGGGGTCCCGATGAACAAGAAAAGTGGGTGTGGCTGTTTTTTTCTCCACCAAGGAGTGTTTTGGGTGTAAAACTAATGTTTGCGATCAACTCAGAATCATGAAAACCCCTAGTTTGACCCCTCACAAGTTACTTAAAGCTATGGTCTACGTTTTGAAAGAGGATGAGAAAATTTTGAAAAAAGCACCTCTCACACACCCCCGCCCCTCCCCTCTGAGCTCATATGGCCCGCCCCTCGGGACCTCCTCGCGACACGCCCCCCCCCCTCCCCTCACAGAGCAGAGCGGAGCAGCCCTGTGTGACAGGGAGAGGAGGAAGACCAGTAGCTCAGCAGGGCCGCGGTGTGCAGGGTGCAGAGCACCCCGGTCAGCTGCAGCTGGAAGCAGCTGTGTGTCAGGGGAGAGGATTAGGGAGACTCGACGCGGCACCGGTACCGGTAATAAGGGCAGCAACACATTCTGTGCTTCTGTACTGTTCTTCTCTGAATCCTAGTGGGGCTTTTTTTCGGCAGACTGACCGGGGGTGGGGGGCAGCAGGCGCTGAATTGGTGGGTTTATATGTGTCTGTGGCTGAGCAGTTCAGAGCAGTGTACAACTACTTGTAGTTTCTAAGCGGAAGGGGGTGGGGACGAGGCGGGTCGAGGAGGAGCAGGAGAGACGAGGGGATAGGATGGAGGGTGCGAGCCAGTGGGAGCCGGACGGGGCGCGCCGTGCCCATTGGTCAATTTCTATGCAGGCCCACGGCTGATAGACTGAATGGATTTTTTTGGTTCTTTTTGCTATCTATATTGTGTATATCGGACCACAGGACCATAATCGCTGTATAAACGATGTTAATAATAATTACCAATGCTCCAAATCGTAGACCATAGCTTTAAGGCCAAATTCGGAATGTTCAAAAGTCCAGTTACGGGTACCCCAACTTCGAGTAGTTTTTTAGTGGGTTTCCCGCGGGAGTTGAATTTCAACATTTTAAGACATGATATTACGCACGTTCCTAAAGACAACTGTGAAGAAATTTCTTGGTAAGGATTTAGTTCCCAGATTGGTCAAATACCTGCTAAAATGCCCTTACTAATAACAATGAAGCTGCAGATGCCAAAGATGACAGCTGATCCAGGAAGAAGACCTGCAGAGGACTGCAGGGGACTCTCACCAGTAACAACTCAACAACAACAACAACAAGGGAGGGATATTTCATTACTTTGTTAATTGACTGCAATTTTATTCTTTAAGTTTGTGATCAAATGTTTACACAAGGATTTGAAACCTGTAACTAATTCATGCCTTTGCCCTTTATGTTCCTGTAAGAGTGACACAAGATCCAGGCAGAAAAATGCAAGAGGACCACAGCAGAGATGCAGATCCAGGCAGAAGAATGCAAGAGGACCACAGCGGATTTCCAGAGGACTCCCCAGAGGAAAGAACATCCCAACAGATGATGAGTGAGCAACACTTTCCAATGTGTTTTACTGACTGTAGTGTGATCAAATGATCAGGCAGGATTTGATTTAACTGTTACTTGTGCTTTACTAATCTAGAGAGGATGGCCACAGATCCAGGGAGAGGACCTCCCGAGGACCAGAGTTAAAGACAGCAACCCAACAGACAAGTAAGAGACATTTACCCGTGCATTGTCATTGAGTTCATGACAATGGTCAATGTAGGTTGTGTCTGTGTATCTCTGTGAATAAATTCTTAAACATTTTGATAACTGTTACTGAACAATGTGTTAAATATTTTAGGGAGGATGACAACAGATGAGGACCAAATATCAAGACAACGAGCCAGCAGAAGAAAAGTAAGAGACATTTACCCATGAGTACAAAACTGTGCTGTATCTTGATTACTTTAACTTGACCTGATTCATGTTGGTGTCTCACAGATGTTTTTTTGTGTGTTTGTGTATTTTCAGACAACATGGAAGATCATCACTGCCCTCTCGCTTAACTCAACTCTGCCTGCACCCTCATTTTTTTGTGACTTTGTCACCCACACATTTGAGGTTGAAAGGGCATAGGTTGCTGTATAAATAAATACTTGAAAAAGGAACGTTTGTTGTAGGTGTGCTCCTTGTATATAATGTCATAATTTTAATAGTATTAATTGTTTGAAATCTCTGAAGAATCTCATCATAATGTACACACTCCGGCAGTAGCCCCGTGGCCCTTTCAAATTTTCCCCAGAGGAAATTTTCTAGTTTGCTTTATTATTGTTTTTTTTGTATTTTTTACATTTTGTATTATTTACATTTAAACAACTGTTTTGCACACTCTCTTCAACTGACCATTGATAAAACATATCCTTCATTGTTTATTGTGCTTTTGAGTTGAAGTAAACCACACACACACAACGACACTTTATTTAACCCCTGATGTACCCAAATGTAATGTCCAGTGTGTGTTGGCTGGGGAATAGAGAAACTTACTTCATAAGCTGGGGTATGAGAGGTGGAGGGTGCATCAGAGATAAACCAGGGCCAAGCAGCTGATGAGCAGCAGTGTGTGTTTGAGGCGTCTACAACAAAAGATAATACCAATGAATCTTTACACATAAGGCAACATATTGGACTACGCTGATATAAAAAAAAGTTTACTAAATCAATTTGAATTACCCAATGACATTTGTGAAATGCAGAGAAAGGTAATGGTTTCAGAGATTTAAACATGGACCATAGTTTCATTTAGATGTAGCTCATTGTACTGTAAACATTTTGTGTGTGGATTGGAGAGGGAAGAAAATACCTTAGGTGGGGAGGGAGGGTCGCAGCCTGCATCTGGTCCAGGATGGCGCAATTGGTGAAGGTGTCTTAAGCTTGGCCATCTGAGAACACATTACAACACATTCAGTGAAACTGAAGACTTTAATGAAACAATGCACTTTATTCAGGTGGAGTGAAATTTACCTTTGCAGCTGGTGAACAGCAGGGGGTTGCTGCATCGCCCCAACTCAAGGGAAATCTGGTTGGGGGTGATCCAACCAGCTGTTGACAGATGACAAAAAACATTACACTCCAGACAGTGTGGATAATCTAGACATGTCTCAGTTAAAACACATTAAAGTAACATACATCGTCCACAGGAGAGACTTCACAAAGAAAAGGACCGACTGAACCTTTGTCATTACATAGTGCATTCACTGTAGCAACCAAAAACATAACGGCCAATAATGTAATAAAACATTTGAGCCAATAAGGTAATAACTTTTTGCCAATAATGTAATAATTTATTACATTATTGGCTGGTAATAACTGGTGTCGATAAAGTAATAATACATAAATATGATTGCAGTTCTTGGAAATAAAATGTTTTTTTGCAGTTTTTGTGCAGTTTGCTAATCAAAAATAGGTAAGTGGATGACATAGTCGTCATATTTATTCATCCAAGATGTACTCTCATATCTTTTACCTCTCTCTCTCTCTCTCTCTCTCTCACTTCTACCATGCTTAATGATATGTTTGCAAACGGAAGAAGTAAGCATTGTAGGCTATCAACAACCTCCAAAACATAACCAAACTTGAGTATTGAATGGTGTCTGCCAGCCAGTTTATGTTTCAGTCATGTATAACTTCCTGCCTCAGACAAACCATGTGAAATGTGATAATCCCAGCATGGCTCGGAGGAGCAATGGAGTTGATTTGGTTTTACTATTCTCTTTCTATTTGAATTTTTTTTTTCAACACGTTGAGCTTAAAGGTCCCGTGTTGGATAAAGTGACATTTTGATGGGTTTTTTTGTTTTTTACAGTGATAATAAAGCAACATAGGTTCTATATTTATACTGTGAAAGTATAAAGGTAGTTTTTTCATTCACAAATGTAAAAAAACAAAAAAAACTACCTTTATACTGTATGGAGCAATACAAACATCTACCTTTAGACTTTCACAGTATTAATATAGAACCTAAAGCTGCTTTATCATCACTGTAGAAAAAACAAAAAAACATTGAAATGTCAATTTATCCAAATGGGACCTTTAAGCTCAACGTTTTGATGTAGTTTTTAATTTTCAACCATGAAAATCAAAGTTAGACGTATGAAACCTGCAGAGATTTCATTTTAGCTCTCCAACAGCTGGTTTCAATTGTTGATTGGTGCTGCAAAAGAAAACATTTCTTTGAGAAAGAGATTTCTGAATGTGTACAATTGTGCTGCCACTTCATTTGGGTGTTCTGGAGATAACGCTAACCATCAAGTTGGACAAATGATGGCTAAATATGTTTATTAAAAAAAAATCAATGGTAAAATCAAATCAACGCCATTGCTCCTCCGAGCCATGCTGGGATTATCACATTTAACATTACCTATTCCCAATGGTTTGTCTGAGGCAGGAAGTTATACATGACTGAAACATAAACTGGCTGGCAGACCATTCAATACACAAGTTTGGTTATGTTTTGGAGGTTGTTGATAGCCTACAATGCTTACTTCTTCCGTTTGCAAACATATCATTAAGCATGGTAGAAGTGAGAGAGAGAGAGGTGAAAGATAGTACATCTTGGATGAATAAATATGACAGCTGGTTAGCTGTTGACATGAAAACCAATATCTCAGACAGAATGGACAGTCTAGTAATGTGTATCTAGTGACTATTCTGGAAGTGTATGGTGTTTGTGGTAGTTGTGAGAAACAGTAGCATACATTGTTCACTTGAGAGCTGTGGCGGCGGGGGGGTCTAGCTGTGGCCCTGGGTCGTCTGGCTGACGCTGAGGAGGCCGCCTACACAATGAAAGAAAACATATCAATTAAGCTTTAATCACTACAGCTATAAAAAGAGAGACTAAAAGAGGGACAGTGGGAGACTGGACAGGCTCATCGGACAGGCCAGCTCTGTGGTGGGCCTGGAACAGGAGTCGGTGATGGCAGTGGCAGAGAGAAGAACCATGGAAAAACTGATGGCGATCATGGACAACGGGCACAACATCTGCACTAACTGACATTTTATGAACTGTATTTCTTTTATATGAGAGTGTGTGTGTATATGTGTACACAGGGTTCAAACTTAACTTTTTTGCTCACTGGCCAACTGGCTAGTGAGCTTTAAAAATCTACTGGCCAGAAAGATTTTTTACTGGCCAAAAATTATGTATAGCTGTTTTGTATATTTTTCATTGTGTTGAACTGTTATAATATACTCATAAGCATTTTTAACACATATCATAGCTATTTGCATATTTTTGTGTGGAATAAAGGAGTCAAGTTTGCCTTTTTCCCCTAAAAGGTTTATTTTAGGGATGCACATGGTTAACCGTTTAACCATTAACCTAACCACACCTGCAAACGGGTCACCTTTTGGCTACAGTCACCTTTTTTATGTCAACCAGGGTAGTAGAAGTGAATGAAGAGGGTTTTAGTTTTGACCGAATAATACTATCAGTTATTTATTTATATATATTTATTTATTAGCTCCTTATGTCGTCAACTCATGGGGGCGTGTCGACATGTGCAGACTTCCACTGCCTTCAGTCATATTATTTAGTAGCTAAAAGTTTCACAGGAGGACTGACACTGTGCACCATGAAGGAAGATCAGACAATAAATGTAGCCTACACGGACATACACCTGTAATAACGGCGCTGCAATAAAAAAAAAAAAGACGTGGCAGCTCTCCTGCAGCTCCACAGAGGAGCTGTCAGAGGAGCTCTGCTGTTCCTCTCTCTTCAGTCTGGTGTTTGGCTGCACTTTCAATAAGAACAGTTCCCTATGAGCGTGATCAGCTGAGACAGAGCACAATGGATGTGGCATTGATCATATATCGCAGCGCACATGTTTATTTAACGGCAAAAAAAAAAAAAAAAAAAAATGGAGCGATGTTTTTTTTTTGCCGTTAAAAAATAAAAAACAGCCATTATAATCTCCATACATGTAATGGTGACTTTTTATTCGTTACTACACCTCAATGCATATTGAGGTACATTTTTATTGAAACGGCTTGCAGAGAACATATAACAAAATGTAACTCCATTTAATCTAAGAAGTCAACAACAAAAACCTGCAGAAAACAAAAAGTCATATACAGGTTACAATACATACATTATTATTTGAAAGCTCATATAATCTAATTAGACCAGCTAATGTACTACTCCTACTACTATTAAGAATGAAGAAGCAATCAAGAAGACATGAAAAAAGCTTACGTTGGGCCAGCAGCTGCGAATGCTGAGCAGGAGCTTGGTGTAGTCGGCGGCAGCTTCGTCGATGGTCCTGCTGGCTCTGAGGTTGTTGCTGGGCGCCAGAGGACACACGGCGTCAGGGATCCGAGGAAGCACAGCATTCAGCACGTCGGTCCGCAGTGCAGAGGCAGCAGCCCCTGCGGTCGACATGAAGCCAAAGGCAAAGGGTTTCTCTGGCATCCGGACCACACCATCTACAATGGCACGTCGATGGGAGTCTCCGATAATCAGAACAAACTGCAACAACAAACATAATTTCTTTAGCATGAAAGTCCTCACCAACATCAACCGTTTTCTTCATAAACTGGAGAAATAATAATACCTTCTTGTCAGGAGACTCTGGTGGCTTGACCAGTTTGTGTTTGTGCCCAGTGAAGGGTGAAACTGGCCATGCCTGCACTCTGTGGCGGTAACCAGTACCGCGGCCTGTTTAGAAATAAACAAAACAAATACAGGTAAAAAAATAAAAAATAAAAAATGAATGAAGGAAAACAGCAAATACCTAAAATAAATGTACATTTTCTTTAAGTAAAAAAAAAACCCAACAGTTTAAAAGCTGTAAACAAACAGAATATGAATTGTTATTTAAAGCAGAAGTAAGTGATATATTTGTGTTAATATAAGTCTTAAATAGTTATATCTTCCGACAGCAATCACTTACATAGAGTGTTTGGTCTGAAACACGGGTCTGTCAGTCACTCTGCTCTGCTCTGAGCCGAGGAGAAAACTTTTCTCGTATCCTACAGTTTTTATCCAATGAGGAGAGAGAACGGCATGCAGGGCTGTGTGTGCAGCCAAGGGACGCCGTGAATGTGGTGACGTAGGGACGAGGACTGTTATGGTGCGTTCAAGGCAACCCGTAACTCGTGTTTTTCCGACCTGTGAAGTCGTACCAGTTCGATCTGGTACGACTTCACGGGTCGGAAGTTACGAGTGGCCGTTTTAGTGACTTTCACAGGTAAAGCAGATCGGAAAAACACGAGTGGGTTGCCTGGAACGCTACAAAGTCGTAAGTTGTGACTTTAAGCTGTAATTTACGGTTTCAAAAGCCGGCCTGGAACGCAGCATTAGCCAAAACGACCGGATCGCTTACTTCTGCTTTAATACTTATACTTAATACTATAAAACAGCTGCATACTCACATGCACAGAAGTTGGCACGCACATCATCCAATCTCCAGAACCGTGCACCTGGGGATGGGGAGCAGGGGGGTTGGGTCTCTATGGTCCTGGACCCCTCTCTGGACACACTGGCTGGGGGGGGACTCCGTCAGCTGCTCCTGGTCGGGCTTCCTCCACCACACTGTATGTTGTAAATCTCTGGGCAGGGCTATGGGCTGGCGTTGCTAACGGGAGGAGTGCAGAGAGTCTTCTACTGCAATTAAAGTACTTAGGGGCTATTTGTAGATCATACAACGCCACTTTAAAAAAAAATTATACTATCCCTTTAAGACCATTTATCAAAAGTGGATACATATTTACAATCACCTCAAGCAAATACAACGACTATTTGAATCAATAGAAAAAACACAAAGCATAAATGAACCTACGTTCCCTATTGTTGTACATTTTCCCGCCGTTGAAGCTAAGCTAAGATACTATCAAGACCAACTGTACATATTTTAATGTGTTTCAGGTGATCTTAGCCAAAACACGACAGAGTAACGTCAAACTTAATCTCACTATTGTGTACAACTGATGTGTTATAGCTAATACTCTCAAGCTAGCAAGTTGAAAAGACAAATTCTTACCTCTGATGGATGAAAAGGGGGAGAGCAGATTAGCCCAGGGGGGCTTATACCGGTTTATACGAGCCAGAGCGAGCTTTTGATGTGCCGCCACAGCTGTCACATAACACGTGGCGACAGCCTTTGATCTCGCCGAGGCTGTGCAGGATCCCTGTCTGCTAACTAGCTGCTATCATGCATGAAAAAGAAAATAGACAAGATGGTTCGACATTATATAGCCTAACATTAACTTTAGCTACTTTCACCCCTAGAAGAAGCCCAAGCTTAATTATTTTTAGGTACACACACTACAATTGCATTTACAGACAGATGCTAATAATAACAGATCGTTTTTTCTCATGTAATACCAACTAGCTGCTCGCTAGCTAACGTTAGCTACTCCCCTCTAGTAGTTCCAGCTGCAACACTCTTTTCGAAATTATAAATTTTTACATCAGTTCTTGGTCACGCCAGCTGCACTTCGGAAAAGCTCGGTCGCGCTATCTTCACTTTAAAATCGAGTGCCTGTCTACATCGTCTCGTACGGTAAAGCGTGTGAGGGGCTTCATGGTGCATTCAAGGACACCCCGTAAACCCAGGAATCCATATCGAAGCAACTGCCCAAACTGAGCTAGCCTAAGGCTAAACAGCTAGGCTAATAAGCTAAGCGGCAGCTTCAGCACCCACCCACCCAGCTACAGAGCACCGCTGATGAATCCGAAGCCCGACTCTCACCCTGCTGCTAACACCGTGCTCGAGCGCTAGTGAACGAAGGTAATTCCCTTAACGCCACAGCACCACTTGAAATAACGATCAAATATGAGATTATAGGTATATATTTTTATTTAATAAAAGTATACAAGTCCGCAAAACTCCAATGTCACCAACCATAACGTCAAAGTAACTTCATTAACGTAAATGACTTGTAGTGTAGCCTAATTTTAAGAAACTTGAACATATGTTATAACCTATGATTATAAGCTTTACAGTCTATGGTTATAAGTTAACCCTAACCCTTGATATTAAAAGCAGTGGTGAACAGTAATAAAAATAATATTGTCTTCAAGCGCTGCATATTTGAGGTAATTGCACTCAACAAGATTAACATAATTTTCATTTTATGCTGTTGTAATTTTAACCTACTTCAGTACACTAACGTTAGACTATATTTCAGAGGGAAATATCTGAACTTTTTTTTCTTTTTACCTCTGTAATCTTAAAATAACAGGTAGTTTAAAAAAAAAAAAAAGATTAAGTGAACATATAGGCTAAGTTCTGGTAAAATATTCATAACTTACTTCCTTAGATAAACAACCAATTTCAAAATGGTTTTGGATGAGATGTAAAGGCTGTGCATAGTTTATTTGAACTTTTAGTGCACCTTAACTTCTTTGAGATAAGAGGGATGTCACATAATAATAATAACAAGAAAAACATCAATAATAAATTATATTTGTATAGGTAACTAAAGAGAGATTTTGAATGCTGAGCATTTTAGTGGAGTGCTTTCACAGTGTGGTATTATTAGGCTACTTACTTAGTAAGGCATTTCAAAACACAATTGGTTACAAGAAGTTTGTCTGTCTTTTTTAGAATGCATTCAACAAAGAAAATGGGCCCTCCCAGCCACCTTGACCAGGCCACCCAGGCCCACTGCCCAACCACAGATGGACGCCCAGCCCAAACCCCTGGCACCCAAGCTCCCGGCTGCCCCGTCACAGCCCCTGGCCCAGACGTCGGCTCCCTTGAAGCCAAACGATGTAAGCTGTCTCCTACTTTACACTTCACACAGTTCAGTTATTAGATCGTCTTGCTTCAAAGGATAGATAAATGTATTATTAAGTAATTTTGTTGCTATGTACTTTCCGCTTTTAATAGATGTAACATATTGCCATAAACATGAGCCAACTTTAATGAGTAACTTTTTCTTATTTCATTCTCTTTCTCCTCACACAGGTACAGTTTGGATAATTGGGGACAGCTATGTCCGACGTGCTGCCCAGAGAGCTGCAGAAACCATGGGGACTGACCTCAGTGTGCCCGGTGTCCGCGTCTGCTGGTTCGGCTGGGGTGGACTGCGGTGGAAAGGCCTCCTTCCCTTCCTTTCCCACTCCCTGCGAGGAAGAACAGCACCTGACATCCTCATCATCCACTGTGGCAGCAACGACAAGGGGGGTGTGAGGAGTGTTGAGCTTGTTAACATGATGAAGGAAGATGTTCACCATCTTTGCCATCAACACCTGGCACCTTCATCATGTATTCAGCTTTGACGCCCAGGTGTCGGTGGAGGGCTTCTGTGGCTAACCCAGGGAAGCTTGACAAATCCAGGAGATTTGTCAACAGTGTTATGGCTACATTTGTGCAGGGTTTCAATGGTGCCATGATTGAGCACCCTCTCATTAAGCATGACAGTCCTGGGGCCTCATTTATCAAAGAGGGTGTAAAACTGCTACTAAATTTTTGCATACGGCGAAAAGACGAAAATGGCGTACACCCAAAATATTTACACCTTTTTCAGATCAATCAAACTGTGCGTACGCACAACTCTCCGCAATTTCCCTTTGATAAATCACACCGGACCCAAGAATGGTGCACACGTGAACACACCTCTTACTCCACCTCCAGAACGCCATATATGGTCAGCACGTGCATATTAAAGCAGAAGTAAGTGGTCCGGTCGTTTTCGCTAATGCTGCGTTCCAGGCAGGCTTTTGAAATCGTAAATTACAGCTTCAAGTCACAACTTTCACGAGTCACGACTTTGTAGCGTTCCAGGCAACCCACTTCTTCTCTCTCCTCATTGGATAAAAACTGTAGGATACGATAAATGTTTTCTCTTCGGCTCAGAGCAGAGCAGAGTGACTGACAGACCCGTGTTTCAGACCAAACACTCTATGTAAGTGATTGCTGTCGGAAGATATAACTATTTAAGACTTATATTAACACAAATATATCACTTACTTCTGCTTTAATTAGCCATGTGCGCTCTGTGGAGCGGCTACAAAGTGACAACAAAGTGACAACGAAGACAACGGGCGGAGGGTGGGGGAAAGAAGCGGAACTACATATATCGGGCAATAAATCAGTCAGAAAAATGATCTTGCATTTTAATAAGCTACAGTAAAAACAAAAACCTCCCAAATCTCAACAAACGGGAACAGAAAGAAGAATAATCTTATGTAATCTGCCCCTTTATCCCAGAAAATCTTATCCCAGGAAATCTCCTAAAGCAGGATTTCCACGATAGTTACCATTACATTGCACGCCTTTCCACTACACAGTTACAGCTCTACTGGACTCGGTTTAGGTCATTTTCCATTACAGCTGAGTCCTTCACAGTTCCTCCTCAGGGCCGCGTTGTCTCACTCTTTATTCTCTCCTCTCGTCAGCTCCAAACTCACGTGCACCTCGTTAACTCAGGTGACAGAATAATAACAGTCTCAGTAGCTACAGATCAGTGTGCGCTGCTGCCGATGTGTTTTTAAACTTGGCGGGTTTGATCCTTGTCGGACTTCACACTATAGTGTGTAAAAGCAAAAAAGCAAAATCCTCAATCCGCTCTGTTTATCAATTAACATATAGCCTAGTGTTATTATAGAGCGGGTTGGATTGCCAGCATCAACGGACCACCACTACCACAATTACTTCAAAAAAATCCTACTGTGCTCTTCTAAATGTACTCCGCGCTCCTCCTCTCACACTGCAGTTCTCTGACTCAGCAACGGTGTCGCCAATTCCTCCTGTTCCTCAAAAAAGGTGTAGATCACGGTACGCCAGGGTCAAAATGGGTGTAAATGTCCGCACTTTTTCCCGTCAGGTTTTGGTTTGATAAATCCCAAATTTGGCGGAGAAAAGTGCGTACGCACAAAACGGGGGAAAAAGGGTGTAAAAAAAGGTGTATCCACAATGATAAATGAGGCCCCAGGGCTATATTTAAAGGACGGAGTTCATTTGACACCTAGGGGAAATTACATTTTTTTAAAGGGACAATATGTGACATTTACCCCCATCTAGCGGTGCGGTTGCATGTCGGCACGTTGCTGTTGCGTTTACGTAAACTCGGGCAGAAGTCAGAAAAACAACACACGCTGCATGTATCAGGATAAACAAGCCTCTATGTAAACAAACGGTCCGCCAGCACGAGGCAAAACAATACAGGCGTGACAATATGTTGTCATGGCGATGTCGTATTGTTTACCTGACCCACGTTTTACCGGCTTTCTCTCGTCGAGTAAAATAACATCCAGTCGGTTCGCCGACGGCATCACTCACGGCGTCATTCAGGTCTGACTGCACCTGAAGGCAACACCAGTGCCTCCGTCCTTCCTCACACTAGCCTACACGGTGGTGACAGTTTTAACAGGCGCTGTCTGGAAAACTTTCTCCCCGAGCCGAGAAGCTCCGGCGGCCCGAGTTTGTGGTTACTTACAGCCACGGTGACACTGAACGTAAAACATGGCGATTCAACATGGCAGAGAAGGTTCGGTGAACCCCCCCCTGTATGTTTGTAACGACTTGTAACATCTCATTCTAAGGTATGAGAAAGCGCTCGTTTGTATGCGGGCGCGATTCCACTTCAGTGAAATACGTATTTATGAAAGCGATATTTGATTTTTGTCAATAAAAAGCCAATAAAGTCCCATACTGTCCCTTTAAAGTACTTTGGCCACTAGCCTTAAAGACCACCTCCAAAGGCAGTGAGCTTGTAACACTGCTTTTGAATGTGGCCTTTATGACTAAACTTTTTGGCCTAAATATATCCCTCTGACTGTCATGTCTAATGTTGAGATTATTTCGTTGTCACTTGGTAGAATTAATGGAAACCAAAATGAGGCCATAACACTGTTTCTACTTCAGTTCCTCCTCATCCCTGCCCCCCTTTCCCCCAGTCCACCTCACCACCTCATGGACTCTGCTGCTCTCTGGGCAGCACGTTGGACAGTTTTTTTTACTTTTATATTCGTTTTGTTTGATTTTATTTTGTCTGCTGCTGTGAGGACTGTAGCCTCTAAGATGGGGCGGCCACTCTACTCTACCCACTGCACCACTCGCCACCCCACAAATTGTTTCTTTTATTTTACAGTTTTTCACGCACGATTTGACAACAGAGTTCAGTTTTGAGAACAGATTAAACTGTTTTGAGGTGAAAGTTTGGTTTTGCAAGAAGAGTCTGAAGTTTTGTGAATGTCGCTTGAAAATTGGGGTTTATGTTCACAGTTTAGAGAAAAGGTGAGCAGCCTTCAAGAAATGTGTCTTAGCAATCGAGAAAAACTGTAATATTATTTAAGAATCTAGTCTTATTTTTTAAGATTACATGCACTATTTTATATTATTTATTTGTTTTTGCATATTTTCACTTTACTTAATTATAAGTTTAATTTTTTTTTCAAAAAGTCTTACATATTAAAGAATCTTTGTTTTGTCTGTGAAATTTATTTTTCTAACCAACTTAATTACTTATTTTTTTTACATGTCAAATAAATTATCTTCCAAAAGCAACTCCCTTTGTCTTCTATTCATATTTAAAATGTCCTAGCTTTACTGTTGGTTGAACACTAAATAAGTATGTATTATATTATTATATCTACAATTAGTATCTATTTGAATGAGATAACTCTACACATGATTTACTGGTTTTGGTTATTTCTTAATAGATGTAAGATTTATGTAATATCTCTACTTTTAAGAAAGTCCAAAAAACTACATTTTCTGAGCATCTCTTACAACAGCTGTCAGGAAGACCAAGGCGGCAGATACTGAGTTCATGCTCAATCCTGAATTAATTAGGTGTCTGACCTCAGTAGTCACAATGGTTAGATACACCTGGAATAATCATTTTGTCCAATAATGTAAGACCAGAAATGAAGGAGTTGGCTTAAGTTTTGGAAGTAGTGGAGCTGTGCATTGTAAAGCGTGGTGAACTGATGAGTAAGTGTTCAGCTGGTGTAATGGAGCAGAGGAGTGATGAGCAGATGAGCCTACGGTGTGTGCCCTGCAGCAGCAGTCTGCGCTTGGAAAATGCCCCTATAGGGAAGAGGGAGAAACACACAGAGAGGGTTGGAGTCACTAGGATTATACAGACAGTGAAGTAACCGTAATGTTGCAAGATGAAGAAGAAACGAAGAAACAAAGCCAAATAAGAAGCTCACACCACATTACTTCTACTACATTAGTCCCACAAACATCACAATATGAACTCCATCAGCCACAATGATAACAGAAAATCAAACCAAAAAAATACTTAATTTATATTATTTCAATCAGGACAGACTTATAAGGAAAAGAGAGTCAGACTGAAAAGTGAAATTGCATTTATTGTGCATACAAATAGGCTTTGGCGCTTAGACGCCGGGGAGTAGATCATCGTGGAGTACTGATCTATGGGTGATAGCTTGCATCTGAAGATGATGATCCCCCCCGGGCCTAGACACTGGTGGTGGTAGACTCCTGGTTGAAGATCCCGATGAAGATGGTCGGCATCAGATGGAGGTGGAGAAGGGGTGGAGGTGGGCTGAGAGTTTTGCTGGATAACAGCAGAGAAAGGGAACACTTCTAAATTTGACGCTAGAGACTGATCGGTAGGAGAGAGAGGAGATGACAGCCTGTGATTGGATGAATTAGGTGAAGAGGGCGGAGCGAGAAGATAGAGGGTGAGCTCGGGAGAGGCTGTGTTTAAGAGATAGTCTTCCTGTCTGAACTTTCGCTTAGCTCCATATATATAAATTAGGAATATATATTTATTCAATAATTTTTTTGTTAAATTAAATTTTCTCTCTAAATAAATGTAACAGATTATCAACTATCGCAAATCATGAAATAACAAACCACTGTATGAACTTAATTTTTATATATATATTTTTTTATTTTTATGATAAGGTGCTCTTTTTTGAGATTTTTTTAAAGTTATTTTTTAAGTAACATTTTGAACTTTCATTTCAAACTATGTTGAACTTAATCACAACTCCAGAAACTATCTACAAAAACATTGACAAGGGAGGTTACATATTTATTTTAAATGTGTTACAGTATTCCAAAGCTCAATATCATCTTTTGCCCCGTTCATGCAGGCTCTAAGAAATAAAGAAAACTCTGGTATACTGACACAGACAGGCTTGTGACTACTTATTTAAAGACTTAATATCGTCTTAGGGCCCCGTTCATGCAGGCTCTAAGAAATGAAAAAAAAATCTCTGGTATACTGACACAGACAGGCCTGTGACTACTAATTTGACAGATCAATATCGACTTAGGCCCCGTTCATGCAGGCTCTAAGTGATATAGACATGGTTTTATAGTAATACACAGACAGACCCGTGTCAAGTATAACATTAAGCAGCGTAATCAAAAGTGGTTGCAGGTCAGCTCAGTAAATGCTCATTCTACTTCAGAGAATACTTAGGCCCCGTTCATGCAGGCTCTAAGTTAATATTCAACAGTTGAGACAACACATGTACTTCCTTACAGTATACATCGAAAGTTACTTTGGCCCCGTTCATGCAGGCTCAAAGTAACATTTCCAATGTTCACCCAAGACAATCAGGCTCATGGTTTCTAATTTACTTTATTATAAGTCTGGCAGGTTTGTCATCAACAAACAAAGATGGAAGCTGGCCATTATGATATGCATGTAAGATTTTGTAAATTTATTTCATTAACTATTTACAGATACCATTTATATATATTATATATGTGGCAATACGAGGGTTACTTATACTATGTTATATACTAAATTTGTCGCCAACAACGCCACCTTGGGTTAGGGCCCAAGGACCCGTACTAAAGGTCAACTATCACCTATCAAAGGACACTCAGGTTCGTTCACTTCAGGGAGGGTAGGAGACGGAGTTCAATGATCACATACAAAACTTTATTTAAAATTGACAAGGTTTGCAAAAATAAAATTAATAAACACAGGAGGCCCAAAAAAGCAGCAAAAGTCCACACTCTGTACAGCCTGTGTCAGCGTTGGTCGTTTTGGACAGATCTGGCCGTGGGAAGCCCAATTTGGCAAACGGAGCGTGGGGAGCTTGGAGACATCACAATTTGAAGTAAAATAAGCTGTTTGGTGAATTTTCAACTGATTTCCAGCAAAAGTCCACACTCTGCTTGGAGACATGACAATTTGAAGTAAAATAAGCTGTTTGGTGAATTTTCAACTGATTTCCAGCAAAAGTCCACACTCTGCTTGGAGACGTGACAATTTGAAGTAAAATAAGCTGTTTGGTGAATTTTCAACTGATTTCCAGCAAAAGTCCACACTGCTGGAGACGTGACAATTTGAAGTAAAATAAGCTGTTTGGTGAATTTTCAACTGATTTCCAGCAAAAGTCCAGACTCTGCTTGGAGACATCACAATTTGAAGTAAAATAAGCTGTTTGGTGAATTTTCAACTGATTTCCAGCAAAAGTCCACACTCTGTACAGCCTGTGTCAGCGTTGGTCGTTTTGGACACATCTGGCCATGGGAGGCCTAATTTGGCAAACGCAGCGTGGGGAGCTTGGAGACATCACAATTTGAAGTAAAATAAGCTGTTTGGTGAATTTTCAACTGATTTCCAGCAAAAGTCCAGACTCTGCTTGGAGACATCACAATTTGAAGTAAAATAAGCTGTTTGGTGAGTTTTCAACTGATTTCCAGCAAAAGTCCACACTCTGTACAGCCTGTGTCAGCGTTGGTCGTTTTGGACAGATCTGGCCGTGAGAGGCCCAATTTGGCAAACGGAGCGTGGGGAGCTTGGAGACATCACAATTTGAAGTGAAATAAGCTGTTTGGTGAATTTTCAACTGATTTCCAGCAAAAGTCCACACTCTGTACAGCCTGTGTCAGCGTTGGTCGTTTTGGACAGATCTGGCCGTGGGAGGCCCAATTTGGCAAACGGAGCGTGGGGAGCTTGGAGACATCACAATTTGAAGTAAAATAAGCTGTTTGGTGAATTTTCAACTGATTTCCAGCAAAAGTCCACACTCTGCTAGGAGACATCACAATTTGAAGTAAAATAAGCTGTTTGGTGAATTTTCAACTGATTTCCAGCAAAAGTCCAGACTCTGCTTGGAGACATCACAATTTGAAGTGAAATAAGCTGTTTGGTGAATTTTCAACTGATTTCCAGCAAAAGTCCACACTCTGTACAGCCTGTGTCAGCGTTGGTCGTTTTGGACAGATCTGGCCATGGGAGGCCTAATTTGGCAAACGCAGCGTGGGGAGCTTGGAGACATCACAATTTGAAGTAAAATAAGCTGTTTGGTGAATTTTCAACTGATTTCCAGCAAAAGTCCAGACTCTGCTTGGAGACATCACAATTTGAAGTGAAATAAGCTGTTTGGTGAATTTTCAACTGATTTCCAGCAAAAGTCCACACTCTGTACAGCCTGTGTCAGCGTTGGTCGTTTTGGACAGATCTGGCCATGGGAGGCCTAATTTGGCAAACGCAGCGTGGGGAGCTTGGAGACATCACAATTTGAAGTAAAATAAGCTGTTTGGTGAATTTTCAACTGATTTCCAGCAAAAGTCCACACTCTGCTTGGAGACATCACAATTTGAAGTAAAATAAGCTGTTTGGTGAATTTTCAACTGATTTCCAGCAAAAGTACACACTCTGCTAGGAGACATCACAATTTGAAGTAAAATAAGCTGTTTGGTGAATTTTCAACTGATTTCCAGCAAAAGTCCAGACTCTGCTTGGAGACATCACAATTTGAAGTGAAATAAGCTGTTTGGTGAATTTTCAACTGATTTCCAGCAAAAGTCCACACTCTGTACAGCCTGTGTCAGCGTTGGTCGTTTTGGACAGATCTGGCCATGGGAGGCCTAATTTGGCAAACGCAGCGTGGGGAGCTTGGAGACATCACAATTTGAAGTAAAATAAGCTGTTTGGTGAATTTTCAACTGATTTCCAGCAAAAGTCCACACTCTGCTTGGAGACATCACAATTTGAAGTAAAATAAGCTGTTTGGTGAATTTTCAACTGATTTCCAGCAAAAGTACACACTCTGCTTGGAGACATCACAATTTGAAGTAAAATAAGCTGTTTGGTGAATTTTCAACTGATTTCCAGCAAAAGTACACACTCTGCTTGGAGACATCACAATTTGAAGTGAAATAAGCTGTTTGGTGAATTTTCAACTGATTTCCAGCAAAAGTCCACACTCTGTACAGCCTGTGTCAGCGTTGGTCGTTTTGGACAGATCTGGCCATGGGAGGCCTAATTTGGCAAACGCAGCGTGGGGAGCTTGGAGACATCACAATTTGAAGTAAAATAAGCTGTTTGGTGAATTTTCAACTGATTTCCAGCAAAAGTCCACACTCTGCTTGGAGACATCACAATTTGAAGTAAAATAAGCTGTTTGGTGAATTTTCAACTGATTTCCAGCAAAAGTCCACACTCTGTACAGCCTGTGTCAGCGTTGGTCGTTTTGGACAGATCTGGCCATGGGAGGCCTAATTTGGCAAACGCAGCGTGGGGAGCTTGGAGACATCACAATTTGAAGTAAAATAAGCTGTTTGGTGAATTTTCAACTGATTTCCAGCAAAAGTCCACACTCTGCTTGGAGACATCACAATTTGAAGTAAAATAAGCTGTTTGGTGAATTTTCAACTGATTTCCAGCAAAAGTCCACACTCTGTACAGCCTGTGTCAGCGTTGGTCGTTTTGGACAGATCTGGCCATGGGAGGCCTAATTTGGCAAACGCAGCGTGGGGAGCTTGGAGACATCACAATTTGAAGTAAAATAAGCTGTTTGGTGAATTTTCAACTGATTTCCAGCAAAAGTCCAGACTCTGCTTGGAGACATCACAATTTGAAGTAAAATAAGCTGTTTGGTGAATTTTCAACTGATTTCCAGCAAAAGTCCACACTCTGCTTGGAGACATCACAATTTGAAGTAAAATAAGCTGTTTGGTGAATTTTCAACTGATTTCCAGCAAAAGTCCACACTCTGTACAGCCTGTGTCAGCGTTGGTCGTTTTGGACAGATCTGGCCGTGGGAGGCCCAATTTGGCAAACGGAGCGTGGGGAGCTTGGAGACATCACAATTTGAAGTAAAATAAGCTGTTTGGTGAATTTTCAACTGATTTCCAGCAAAAGTCCAGACTCTGTACAGCCTGTGTCAGCGTTGGTCGTTTTGGACAGATCTGGCCGTTGGAGGCCCAATTTGGCAAACGGAGCGTGGGGAGCTTGGAGACATCACAATTTGAAGTAAAATAAGCTGTTTGGTGAATTTTCAACTGATTTCCAGCAAAAGTCCACACTCTGTACAGCCTGTGTCAGCGTTGGTCGTTTTGGACAGATCTGGCCATGGGAGGCCTAATTTGGCAAACGCAGCGTGGGGAGCTTGGAGACATCACAATTTGAAGTAAAATAAGCTGTTTGGTGAATTTTCAACTGATTTCCAGCAAAAGTCCACACTCTGCTTGGAGACATCACAATTTGAAGTAAAATAAGCTGTTTGGTGAATTTTCAACTGATTTCCAGCAAAAGTCCACACTCTGTACAGCCTGTGTCAGCGTTGGTCGTTTTGGACAGATCTGGCCATGGGAGGCCTAATTTGGCAAACGCAGCGTGGGGAGCTTGGAGACATCACAATTTGAAGTAAAATAAGCTGTTTGGTGAATTTTCAACTGATTTCCAGCAAAAGTCCACACTCTGCTTGGAGACATCACAATTTGAAGTAAAATAAGCTGTTTGGTGAATTTTCAACTGATTTCCAGCAAAAGTCCACACTCTGTACAGCCTGTGTCAGCGTTGGTCGTTTTGGACAGATCTGGCCATGGGAGGCCTAATTTGGCAAACGCAGCGTGGGGAGCTTGGAGACATCACAATTTGAAGTAAAATAAGCTGTTTGGTGAATTTTCAACTGATTTCCAGCAAAAGTCCAGACTCTGCTTGGAGACATCACAATTTGAAGTAAAATAAGCTGTTTGGTGAATTTTCAACTGATTTCCAGCAAAAGTCCACACTCTGTACAGCCTGTGTCAGCGTTGGTCGTTTTGGACACATCTGGCCATGGGAGGCCTAATTTGGCAAACGCAGCGTGGGGAGCTTGGAGACATCACAATTTGAAGTAAAATAAGCTGTTTGGTGAATTTTCAACTGATTTCCAGCAAAAGTCCAGACTCTGCTTGGAGACATCACAATTTGAAGTAAAATAAGCTGTT
Organism: Trachurus japonicus; assembly: GCF_045865225.1. NCBI lineage: Eukaryota > Metazoa > Chordata > Actinopteri > Carangiformes > Carangidae > Trachurus > Trachurus japonicus. The sequence goes on along the minus strand of NW_028220231.1, from coordinate 19,985 downwards.
TGGTGAATTTTCAACTGATTTCCAGCAAAAGTCCACACTCTGTACAGCCTGTGTCAGCGTTGGTCGTTTTGGACAGATCTGGCCGTGGGAGGCCCAATTTGGCAAACGGAGCGTGGGGAGCTTGGAGACATCACAATTTGAAGTAAAATAAGCTGTTTGGTGAATTTTCAACTGATTTCCAGCAAAAGTACACACTCTGCTAGGAGACATCACAATTTGAAGTAAAATAAGCTGTTTGGTGAATTTTCAACTGATTTCCAGCAAAAGTCCACACTCTGTACAGCCTGTGTCAGCGTTGGTCGTTTTGGACAGATCTGGCCATGGGAGGCCTAATTTGGCAAACGCAGCGTGGGGAGCTTGGAGACATCACAATTTGAAGTAAAATAAGCTGTTTGGTGAATTTTCAACTGATTTCCAGCAAAAGTCCACACTCTGCTTGGAGACATCACAATTTGAAGTAAAATAAGCTGTTTGGTGAATTTTCAACTGATTTCCAGCAAAAGTCCACACTCTGTACAGCCTGTGTCAGCGTTGGTCGTTTTGGACACATCTGGCCGTGGGAGGCCCAATTTGGCAAACGGAGCGTGGGGAGCTTGGAGACATCACAATTTGAAGTAAAATAAGCTGTTTGGTGAATTTTCAACTGATTTCCAGCAAAAGTCCACACTCTGTACAGCCTGTGTCAGCGTTGGTCGTTATGGACAGATCTGGCCATGGGAGGCCTAATTTGGCAAACGCAGCGTGGGGAGCTTGGAGACATCACAATTTGAAGTAAAATAAGCTGTTTGGTGAATTTTCAACTGATTTCCAGCAAAAGTCCACACTCTGCTTGGAGACATCACAATTTGAAGTAAAATAAGCTGTTTGGTGAATTTTCAACTGATTTCCAGCAAAAGTCCACACTCTGTACAGCCTGTGTCAGCGTTGGTCGTTTTGGACAGATCTGGCCATGGGAGGCCTAATTTGGCAAACGCAGCGTGGGGAGCTTGGAGACATCACAATTTGAAGTAAAATAAGCTGTTTGGTGAATTTTCAACTGATTTCCAGCAAAAGTCCAGACTCTGCTTGGAGACATCACAATTTGAAGTAAAATAAGCTGTTTGGTGAATTTTCAACTGATTTCCAGCAAAAGTCCACACTCTGTACAGCCTGTGTCAACGTTGGTCGTTTTGGACACATCTGGCCATGGGAGGCCTAATTTGGCAAACGCAGCGTGGGGAGCTTGGAGACATCACAATTTGAAGTAAAATAAGCTGTTTGGTGAATTTTCAACTGATTTCCAGCAAAAGTCCACACTCTGTACAGCCTGTGTCAGCGTTGGTCGTTTTGGACAGATCTGGCCGTGGGAGGCCCAATTTGGCAAACGGAGCGTGGGGAGCTTGGAGACATCACAATTTGAAGTAAAATAAGCTGTTTGGTGAATTTTCAACTGATTTCCAGCAAAAGTCCACACTCTGCTTGGAGACATCACAATTTGAAGTGAAATAAGCTGTTTGGTGAATTTTCAACTGATTTCCAGCAAAAGTCCAGACTCTGTACAGCCTGTGTCAGCGTTGGTCGTTTTGGACAGATCTGGCCGTGGGAGGCCCAATTTGGCAAACGGAGCGTGGGGAGCTTGGAGACATCACAATTTGAAGTAAAATAAGCTGTTTGGTGAATTTTCAACTGATTTCCAGCAAAAGTCCACACTCTGTACAGCCTGTCTCAGCGTTGGTCGTTTTGGACACATCTGGCCATGGGAGGCCTAATTTGGCAAACGCAGCGTGGGGAGCTTGGAGACATCACAATTTGAAGTAAAATAAGCTGTTTGGTGAATTTTCAACTGATTTCCAGCAAAAGTCCACACTCTGTACAGCCTGTGTCAGCGTTGGTCGTTTTGGACAGATCTGGCCATGGGAGGCCTAATTTGGCAAACGCAGAGTGGGGAGCTTGGAGACATCACAATTTGAAGTAAAATAAGCTGTTTGGTGAATTTTCAACTGATTTCCAGCAAAAGTCCACACTCTGCTTGGAGACATCACAATTTGAAGTAAAATAAGCTGTTTGGTGAATTTTCAACTGATTTCCAGCAAAAGTCCACACTCTGTACAGCCTGTGTCAGCGTTGGTCGTTTTGGACAGATCTGGCCATGGGAGGCCTAATTTGGCAAACGCAGCGTGGGGAGCTTGGAGACATCACAATTTGAAGTAAAATAAGCTGTTTGGTGAATTTTCAACTGATTTCCAGCAAAAGTCCACACTCTGCTTGGAGACATCACAATTTGAAGTAAAATAAGCTGTTTGGTGAATTTTCAACTGATTTCCAGCAAAAGTCCACACTCTGTACAGCCTGTGTCAGCGTTGGTCGTTTTGGACAGATCTGGCCATGGGAGGCCTAATTTGGCAAACGCAGCGTGGGGAGCTTGGAGACATCACAATTTGAAGTAAAATAAGCTGTTTGGTGAATTTTCAACTGATTTCCAGCAAAAGTCCACACTCTGCTTGGAGACATCACAATTTGAAGTAAAATAAGCTGTTTGGTGAATTTTCAACTGATTTCCAGCAAAAGTCCACACTCTGTACAGCCTGTGTCAGCGTTGGTCGTTTTGGACAGATTTGGCCGTTGGGAGGCCCAATTTGGCAAACGGAGCGTGGGGAGCTTGGAGACATCACAATTTGAAGTAAAATAAGCTGTTTGGTGAATTTTCAACTGATTTCCAGCAAAAGTCCACACTCTGTACAGCCTGTGTCAGCGTTGGTCGTTATGGACAGATCTGGCCATGGGAGGCCTAATTTGGCAAACGCAGCGTGGGGAGCTTGGAGACATCACAATTTGAAGTAAAATAAGCTGTTTGGTGAATTTTCAACTGATTTCCAGCAAAAGTCCACACTCTGCTTGGAGACATCACAATTTGAAGTAAAATAAGCTGTTTGGTGAATTTTCAACTGATTTCCAGCAAAAGTCCACACTCTGTACAGCCTGTGTCAGCGTTGGTCGTTTTGGACAGATCTGGCCATGGGAGGCCCAATTTGGCAAACGGAGCGTGGGGAGCTTGGAGACATCACAATTTGAAGTAAAATAAGCTGTTTGGTGAATTTTCAACTGATTTCCAGCAAAAGTCCACACTCTGTACAGCCTGTGTCAGCGTTGGTCGTTTTGGACAGATCTGGCCATGGGAGGCCTAATTTGGCAAACGCAGTGTGGGGAGCTTGGAGACGTCACAATTTAAAGTAAAATAAGCTGTTTGGTGAATTTTCAACTGATTTCCAGCAAAAGTCCACACTCTGCTTGGAGACATCACAATTTGAAGTAAAATAAGCTGTTTGGTGAATTTTCAACTGATTTCCAGCAAAAGTCCACACTCTGTACAGCCTGTGTCAACGTTGGTCGTTTTGGACAGATCTGGCCATGGGAGGCCTAATTTGGCAAACGCAGCGTGGGGAGCTTGGAGACATCACAATTTGAAGTAAAATAAGCTGTTTGGTGAATTTTCAACTGATTTCCAGCAAAAGTCCACACTCTGTACAGCCTGTGTCAGCGTTGGTCGTTTTGGACAGATCTGGCCGTGGGAGGCCTAATTTGGCAAACGCAGCGTGGGGAGCTTGGAGACATCACAATTTGAAGTAAAATAAGCTGTTTGGTGAATTTTCAACTGATTTCCAGCAAAAGTCCACACTCTGCTTGGAGACATCACAATTTGAAGTAAAATAAGCTGTTTGGTGAATTTTCAACTGATTTCCAGCAAAAGTCCACACTCTGTACAGCCTGTGTCAGCGTTGGTCGTTTTGGACAGATCTGGCCGTGGGAGGCCCAATTTGGCAAACGCAGCGTGGGGAGCTTGGAGACATCACAATTTGAAGTAAAATAAGCTGTTTGGTGAATTTTCAACTGATTTCCAGCAAAAGTCCACACTCTGCTTGGAGACATCACAATTTGAAGTAAAATAAGCTGTTTGGTGAATTTTCAACTGATTTCCAGCAAAAGTCCACACTCTGTACAGCCTGTGTCAGCGTTGGTCGTTTTGGATATATCTGGCCGTGGGAGGCCCAATTTGGCAAACGGAGCGTGGGGAGCTTGGAGACATCACAATTTGAAGTAAAATAAGCTGTTTGGTGAATTTTCAACTGATTTCCAGCAAAAGTCCACACTCTGTACAGCCTGTGTCAGCGTTGGTTGTTTTGGACAGATCTGGCCATGGGAGGCCTAATTTGGCAAACGCAGCATGGGGAGCTTGGAGACATCACAATTTGAAGTAAAATAAGCTGTTTGGTGAATTTTCAACTGATTTCCAGCAAAAGTCCACACTCTGCTTGGAAACATCACAATTTGAAGAAAAATAAGCTGTTTGGTGAATTTTCAACTGATTTCCAGCAAAAGTTCAGACTCTGCTTGGAGACATCACAATTTGAAGTAAAATAAGCTATTTGGTGAATTTTCAACCGATTTCCTCGAAAAGTCCACACTCTGCTTGGAAACATCACAATTTGAAGTGAAATAAGCTGTTTGGTGAATTTTCAACTAATTTCCAGCAAAAGTCCATACTCTGCTTGGAGACATCACTATTTGAAGTAAAATAAGCTGTTTGGTGAATTTTCAACTGATTTCCAGCAAAAGTCCACACTTTGCTTGGAGACATCACAATTTGAAGTGAAATAAGCTGTTTGGTGAATTTTCAACTGATTTCCAGCAAAAGTCCACACTCTGTACAGCCTGTGTCAGCGTTGGTCGTTTTGGACAGATCTGGCCGTGGGAGGCCCAATTTGGCAAACGGAGCGTGGGGAGCTTGGAGACATCACAATTTGAAGTAAAATAAGCTGTTTGGTGAATTTTCAACTGATTTCCAGCAAAAGTCCACACTCTGTACAGCCTGTGTCAGCGTTGGTCGTTTTGGACAGATCTGGCCATGGGCGGCCTAATTTGGCAAACGCAGAGTGGGGAGCTTGGAGACATCACAATTTGAAGTAAAATAAGCTGTTTGGTGAATTTTCAACTGATTTCCAGCAAAAGTCCACACTCTGTACAGCCTGTGTCAGCGTTGGTCGTTTTGGACAGATCTGGCCATGGGAGGCCTAATTTGGCAAACGCAGAGTGGGGAGCTTGGAGACATCACAATTTGAAGTAAAATAAGCTGTTTGGTGAATTTTCAACTGATTTCCAGCAAAAGTCCACACTCTGCTTGGAGACATCACAATTTGAAGTAAAATAAGCTGTTTGGTGAATTTTCAACTGATTTCCAGCAAAAGTCCACACTCTGTACAGCCTGTGTCAGCGTTGGTCGTTTTGGACAGATCTGGACATGGGCGGCCTAATTTGGCAAACGCAGAGTGGGGAGCTTGGAGACATCACAATTTGAAGTAAAATAAGCTGTTTGGTGAATTTTCAACTGATTTCCTGCAAAAGTCCACACTCTGCTTGGAGACATCACAATTTGAAGTAAAATAAGCTGTTTGGTGAATTTTCAACTGATTTCCAGCAAAAGTCCACACTCTGTACAGCCTGTGTCAGCGTTGGTCGTTTTGGACAGATCTGGCCGTGGGAGGCCCAATTTGGCAAACGGAGCGTGGGGAGCTTGGAGACATCACAATTTGAAGTAAAATAAGCTGTTTGGTGAATTTTCAACTGATTTCCAGCAAAAGTCCACACACTGTACAGCCTGTGTCAGCGTTGGTCGTTTTGGACAGATCTGGCCGTGGGAGGCCCAATTTGGCAAACGGAGCGTGGGGAGCTTGGAGACATCACAATTTGAAGTAAAATTAGCTGTTTGGTTAATTTTCAACTGATTTCCAGCAAAAGTCCACACTCTGTACAGCCTGTGTCAGCGTTGGTCGTTTTGGACAGATCTGGCCATGGGCGGCCTAATTTGGCAAACGCAGAGTGGGGAGCTTGGAGACATCACAATTTGAAGTAAAATAAGCTGTTTGGTGAATTTTCAACTGATTTCCAGCAAAAGTCCACACTCTGCTTGGAGACATCACAATTTGAAGTAAAATAAGCTGTTTGGTGAATTTTCTACTGATTTCCAGCAAAAGTCCACACTCTGTACAGCCTGTGTCAGCGTTGGTCGTTTTGGACAGATCTGGCCATGGGCGGCCTAATTTGGCAAACGCAGAGTGGGGAGCTTGGAGACATCACAATTTGAAGTAAAATAAGCTGTTTGGTGAATTTTCAACTGATTTCCTGCAAAAGTCCACACTCTGCTTGGAGACATCACAATTTGAAGTAAAATAAGCTGTTTGGTGAATTTTCAACTGATTTCCAGCAAAAGTCCACACTCTGTACAGCCTGTGTCAGCGTTGGTCGTTTTGGACACATCTGGCCATGGGAGGCCTAATTTGGCAAACGTAGCGTGGGGACCTTGGAGACAACACAATTTGAAGTAAAATAAGCTGTTTGGTGAATTTTCAACTGATTTCCAGCAAAAGTCCACACTCTGCTTGGAGACATCACAATTTGAAGTAAAATAAGCTGTTGGTGAATTTTCAACTGATTTCCAGCAAAAGTCCACACTCTGGACAGCCTGTGTCAACGTTGGTCGTTTTGGACACATCTGGCCATGGGAGGCCTAATTTGGCAAACGCAGCGTGGGGAGCTTGGAGACATCACAATTTGAAGTAAAATAAGCTGTTTGGTGAATTTTCAACTGATTTCCAGCAAAAGTCCACACTCTGTACAGCCTGTGTCAACGTTGGTCGTTTTGGACACATCTGGCCATGGGAGGCCTAATTTGGCAAACGCAGCGTGGGGAGCTTGGAGACATCACAATTTGAAGTAAAATAAGCTGTTTGGTGAATTTTCAACTGATTTCCAGCAAAAGTCCACACTCTGTACAGCCTGTGTCAGCGTTGGTCGTTTTGGACAGATCTGGCCATGGGCGGCCTAATTTGGCAAACGCAGAGTGGGGAGCTTGGAGACATCACAATTTGAAGTAAAATAAGCTGTTTGGTGAATTTTCAACTGATTTCCAGCAAAAGTCCACACTCTGCTTGGAGACATCACAATTTGAAGTAAAATAAGCTGTTTGGTGAATTTTCTACTGATTTCCAGCAAAAGTCCACACTCTGTACAGCCTGTGTCAGCGTTGGTCGTTTTGGACAGATCTGGCCATGGGCGGCCTAATTTGGCAAACGCAGAGTGGGGAGCTTGGAGACATCACAATTTGAAGTAAAATAAGCTGTTTGGTGAATTTTCAACTGATTTCCAGCAAAAGTCCACACTCTGCTTGGAGACATCACAATTTGAAGTAAAATAAGCTGTTTGGTGAATTTTCAACTGATTTCCAGCAAAAGTCCACACTCTGTACAGCCTGTGTCAGCGTTGGTCGTTTTGGACACATCTGGCCATGGGAGGCCTAATTTGGCAAACGCAGCGTGGGGAGCTTGGAGACATCACAATTTGAAGTAAAATAAGCTGTTTGGTGAATTTTCAACTGATTTCCAGCAAAAGTCCACACTCTGCTTGGAGACATCACAATTTGAAGTGAAATAAGCTGTTTGGTGAATTTTCAACTGATTTCCAGCAAAAGTCCACACTCTGTACAGCCTGTGTCAGCGTTGGTCGTTTTGGACAGATCTGGCCGTGGGAGGCCCAATTTGGCAAACGGAGCGTGGGGAGCTTGGAGACATCACAATTTGAAGTGAAATAAGCTGTTTGGTGAATTTTCAACTGAATTCCAGCAAAAGTCCACACTCTGCTTGGAGACATCACAATTTGAAGTAAAATAAGCTGTTTGGTGAATTTTCAACTGATTTCCAGCAAAAGTCCACACTCTGTACAGCCTGTGTCAGCGTTGGTCGTTTTGGATATATCTGGCCGTGGGAGGCCCAATTTGGCAAACGGAGCGTGGGGAGCTTGGAGACATCACAATTTGAAGTAAAATAAGCTGTTTGGTGAATTTTCAACTGATTTCCAGCAAAAGTCCACACTCTGTACAGCCTGTGTCAGCGTTGGTTGTTTTGGACAGATCTGGCCATGGGAGGCCTAATTTGGCAAACGCAGCGTGGGGAGCTTGGAGACATCACAATTTGAAGTAAAATAAGCTGTTTGGTGAATTTTCAACTGATTTCCAGCAAAAGTCCAGACTCTGCTTGGAAACATCACAATTTGAAGTAAAATAAGCTGTTTGGTGAATTTTCAACTGATTTCCAGCAAAAGTCCAGACTCTGCTTGGAGACATCACAATTTGAAGTAAAATAAGCTGTTTGGTGAATTTTCAACCGATTTCCTCGAAAAGTCCACACTCTGCTTGGAAACATCACAATTTGAAGTGAAATAAGCTGTTTGGTGAATTTTCAACTAATTTCCAGCAAAAGTCCATACTCTGCTTGGAGACATCACTATTTGAAGTAAAATAAGCTGTTTGGTGAATTTTCAACTGATTTCCAGCAAAAGTCCACACTTTGCTTGGAGACATCACAATTTGAAGTGAAATAAGCTGTTTGGTGAATTTTCAACTGATTTCCAGCAAAAGTCCACACTCTGTACAGCCTGTGTCAGCGTTGGTCGTTTTGGACAGATCTGGCCGTGGGAGGCCCAATTTGGCAAACGGAGCGTGGGGAGCTTGGAGACATCACAATTTGAAGTAAAATAAGCTGTTTGGTGAATTTTCAACTGATTTCCAGCAAAAGTCCACACTCTGTACAGCCTGTGTCAGCGTTGGTTGTTTTGGACAGATCTGGACATGGGAGGCCTAATTTGGCAAACGCAGCATGAGGAGCTTGGAGACATCACAATTTGAAGTAAAATAAGCTGTTTGGTGAATTTTCAACTGATTTCCAGCAAAAGTCCAGACTCTGCTTGGAAACATCACAATTTGAAGTAAAATAAGCTGTTTGGTGAATTTTCAACTGATTTCCAGCAAAAGTTCAGACTCTGCTTGGAGACATCACAATTTGAAGTAAAATAAGCTGTTTGGTGAATTTTCAACTGATTTCCTCGAAAAGTCCACACTCTGCTTGGAAACATCACAATTTGAAGTGAAATAAGCTGTTTGGTGAATTTTCAACTAATTTCCAGCAAAAGTCCACACTCTGCTTGGAGACATCACTATTTGAAGTAAAATAAGCTGTTTGGTGAATTTTCAACTGATTTCCAGCAAAAGTCCACACTCTGCTTGGAGACATCACAATTTGAAGTAAAATAAGCTGTTTGGTGAATTTTCAACTGATTTCCAGCAAAAATCCAGACTCTGCTTGGAAACATCACAATTTGAAGTGAAATAAGCTGTTTGGTGAATTTTCAACTGATTTCCAGCAAAAGTCCACACTCTGCTTGGAGACATCACAATTTGAAGTGAAATAAGCTGTTTGGTGAATTTTCAACTGATTTCCAGCAAAAGTCCACACTCTGCTTGGAGACATCACAATTTGAAGTGAAATAAGCTGTTTGGTGAATTTTCAACTGATTTCCAGCAAAAGTCCACACTCTGCTTGGAGACATCACAATTTGATGTGAAATAAGCTGTTTGGTGAATTTTCAACTGATTTCCAGCAAAAGTCCACACTCTGTACAGCCTGTGTCAGCGATGGTCGATTTGGGCAGATCTGGCCGAGAAAGGCCCAGTTTGGCAAACGCAGCGTGGGACGCCCATGGGAGCTTGAAGACATCACAATTTGAAGTAAAATAAGCTTTTTGGTGAATTTTCAACTGATTTCCAATAAGAGTCCACACTCTGTACAGTACAGTTGGAGTCGATTGGTACCCATATTGAAGCACCTTATTTTTTGTGTGCGATCGGTGAAAAGTGAAAATTTGACTAAGTGCTTTTGGCAAAAGCGTCCCCCAGAACATGTTTAGGAGCACATTTCAGACACTTTTCTCGGGAAGGCAAGGTCATAGAGAGATGAGACACACATCAGCGTGTTCAGCGTGGTCCAAGTAGGGCAGATGGATCACGCTTCTAGGTCTGCAGGACTCCCGCTGCGCAGCTACAAACCAAATGCCTATCCCAGTCAGAGTCTATGCGATCGGTGAAAAGTGAAAATTTGACTAAGTGCTTTTGGCAAAAGCGTCCCCCAGAACATGTTTAGGAGCACATTTCAGGCCATTTGGAGTCGATTGGTACCCATATTGAAGCACCTTATTTTTTGTCCCATATGTACAAGTGGAGTTGGCACTGACATTTTCAGCAACATGCTGAGCTGGCCCTTTGGGGAGTATCTCGGGAAGGCAAGGTCATAGAGAGATGAGACACACATCAGCGTGTTCAGCGTGGTCCAAATAGGGCAGATGGATCACGCTTCTAGGTCTGCAGGACTCCCGCTGCGCAGCTACAAACCAAATGCCTATCCCAGTCAGAGTCTATGCGATCGGTGAAAAGTGAAAATTTGACTAAGTGCTTTTGGTAAAAGCGTCCCCCAGAACATGTTTAGGAGCACATTTCAAGCAATTTGGAGTCGATTGGTACCCATATTGAAGCACCTTATTTTTGTCCCATATGTACAAGTGGAGTTGGCACTTTGACATTTTCAGCAACATGCTGAGCTGGCCCTTTGGGGAGTATCTCGGGAAGGCAAGGTCATAGAGAGATGAGACACACATCAGCGTGGTCCAAATAGGGCAGATGGATCACGCTTCTATGTCTGCAGGACGGCCGCTGCGCAGCTACAAACCAAATGCCTATCCCAGTCAGAGTCTATGCGATCGGTGAAAAGTGAAAATTTGACTAAGTGCTTTTGGCAAAAGCGTCCCCCAGAACATGTTTAGGAGCACATTTCAGGCCATTTGGAGTCGATTGGTACAGATGTTACTGGTTCAAAATTGCGGACTTCACGCGTGGTTCACGCGAGACGCCACAAGACTCAGGCATTTTTTTTCTTTGGCGAGACAAGAGGTTTTAATGAAAAGCCTCAATGTGCGAAAACAACCACCAGGTGGCATCTGTGAGAACGGAGGACGACAGGCGGATGACTCTGTGCAGTAATCCCCAGCTTAAACTCTAGGCTATTAAACTAGAACTAACTACTGTATACCCTGTCTAAATCACAGAAACTATTGTAATATGATAAAGCCTGTCTTGCTTTATGACTTGATGATTATGTATCACAAATTATGAAGGATCATCTGCGCAAGGCAAAGATGATAGCATCAACAAAACACGGCGTAACACACGCGGCTGTATGGGACAGGCTTTTATTTAATTCAGAACAAACCGCTTAGCAAAAATGGAAAATATAGTCTATAATAATTAATTGATCTGTTGTTTGGCCACTGTTTGAAAATAACCCGAATTATGAGCAAATAATCTGATCCAGAGCAGCAGTCATAATCAGACTTCTTCTAAATAAACCTAAACATTAAATAACTGAGTCAGGTCGGACCATGGGGTTTTTTTTTTCTCTTCTTCTTCACAGGAGAAAATGAGGTGCGCTGTGCTCACGGACGCGTTGATGTTTTGTGATTTATCTGCTGCCTTGACTCTGCCCTTTATACATGTGCGTTCAGATTAACAATAAGACAAGTCATGGTTGAGTTTATTGAGTTAATAATCAGCATCTTAGTACCTCTGATCCGGAGCGATAGTGTTATGAAAATCGCTACAGTTGAACTGGTCTGGTTTTTAGCTGCTCAATCTCATTGTTTCAAAGAAAAGGGATTGATTTTTATAACGAAATGAAACGAAAACAATATTATATTGATACATTGTTGTAAAAAAAATCCAAAAGAAACGAAAATGAACTAAAGAAAATAACTTTCACACACACATTAAAACAGTGCGATTGGTTGAAAGCTGATAATTAGCCATGTGCTTATAAGCTGATTGGCCGAAATGGCCAATCGCCATGTGTTAACGGACACACATCGACTCCTGATCTTTCCTCGTAGCAAGCCTTGATGTCTCCGCTGGTTCTATCTTCAACCTCGGACAGCATTAACATCTCTCACCAACACCCCGATGTAAGCTTGAGGCATGTCGGACCTGAAGACCATGCTCGAGTCCGTCACCAGAGCCACGGCCGGGTGGGACGTTTTGGGTGCCTACTGTTCCGGAGAGTCATTTCAGAGGACAATTACCGAGCCTGGGCCAAAACGACAAACTGGGACGGATGTGAAGAACTTTGTAGTGCAGTCACTGAGAACGGAGTTTCCAGGCATGGACAGAAAGGACTTGAAAGACTGCATAGATAAGATCAACGAGTTCTTGCGAACTCCGAGAAGATCATCTGAGGGTCCTATCCTCACCCTACTGTAGCCTACAGTAGCCTACAGTACTTGATGCTACAATGTGTGTGTGTTTTTTCTTCTTCAATAAAATGTTTTCATATCCAAGTTTGCTTGAGGCATCTTATTTTGTCAAGTGATTCAAAAAGCAGTAAGCAAGGTTATTATAGCCTATAAAGCTCTATAAAGCTAGAGAAAAAAATCAGTTCTTTGTTCTAAAGACTCATTTTATTGTGGGAAATATTCATTTACTAGAGACAAGGGAGACACACATTAGGGCAGGTGCAGAGTGAAAACAGGCAAAAATAGAGAAAAAACACGAGCATATAATAAAACCAAATAAAAGCCCAGGCTTTGCTTTGCTTAAATCGCTCAAATCAACCGGCGTTTCTTAGGACGGACAGTCTCTCCACTCCTCTCCCTCACTTTAGCACCTTGTGGGGGACAGCTCTCCATTTCAGCACCTCCACCCCGACAGCCCCCCTCCCCCTCCTCCCTCTGCCTCAAGCTTACATCGGGGTGTTGGTGAGAGATGTTAATGCTGTCCGAGGTTGAAGATAGAACCAGCGGAGACATCAAGGCTTGCGACGAGGAAAGATCAGGAGTCGATGTGTGTCCGTTAACACATGGCGATTGGCCATTCACGCGGCTTTGTTCTTGGTTTCGGCCAATCAGCTTATAAGCACATGGATAATTATCAGCTTTCAACCAATCGCACTGTTTTAATGTGTGTGTGAAAGTTATTTTCTTTAGTTCATTTTCGTTTCTTTTGGATTTTTTTTACAACAATGTATCTATATAATATTGTTTTCGTTTCATTTCGTTATAAAAAATCAATCCCTTTTCTTTGAAACAATGAGATTGAGCAGCTAAAAACCAGACCAGTTCAACTGTAGCGATTTTCATAACACTATCGCTCCGGATCAGAGGTACTAAGATGCTGATTATTAACTCAATAAACTCAACCATGACTTGTCTTATTGTTAATCTGAACGCACATGTATAAAGGGCAGAGTCAAGGCAGCAGATAAATCACAAAACATCAACGCGTCCGTGAGCACAGCGCACCTCATTTTCTCCTGTGAAGAAGAAGAGAAAAAAAAAACCCCATGGTCCGACCTGACTCAGTTATTTAATGTTTAGGTTTATTTAGAAGAAGTCTGATTATGACTGCTGCTCTGGATCAGATTATTTGCTCATAATTCGGGTTATTTTCAAACAGTGGCCAAACAACAGATCAATTAATTATTATAGACTATATTTTCCATTTTTGCTAAGCGGTTTGTTCTGAATTAAATAAAAGCCTGTCCCATACAGCCGCGTGTGTTACGCCGTGTTTTGTTGATGCTATCATCTTTGCCTTGCGCAGATGATCCTTCATAATTTGTGATACATAATCATCAAGTCATAAAGCAAGACAGGCTTTATCATATTACAATAGTTTCTGTGATTTAGACAGGGTATACAGTAGTTAGTTCTAGTTTAATAGCCTAGAGTTTAAGCTGGGGATTACTGCACAGAGTCATCCGCCTGTCGTCCTCCGTTCTCACAGATGCCACCTGGTGGTTGTTTTCGCACATTGAGGCTTTTCATTAAAACCTCTTGTCTCGCCAAAGAAAAAAAATGCCTGAGTCTTGTGGCGTCTCGCGTGAACCACGCGTGAAGTCCGCAATTTTGAACCAGTAACATCTGTACCAATCGACTCCAAATGGCCTGAAATGTGCTCCTAAACATGTTCTGGGGGACGCGTTTGCCAAAAGCACTTAGTCAAATTTTCACTTTTCACCGATCGCATAGACTCTGACTGGGATAGGCATTTGGTTCGACTTTGTATCGGCCGCGTCTTCTATCGAGGGAAAGTTATTTATCCTATGTTTTATCGCCCAGCCCCAAAGTGACACAGACCCGTTCATTCACAAGAAATCATCCAGCTGCACTCTCAAACAAGGTGCGGAGTGAGAAATCTGCGGCACTACTGCACAGTACTGTAGTTGGCTCATTTTAAAAACACATTTTGGAGATGACGAGACAGATGACCGAAAAAAGAGAGTGAGACGTGGGCTATAGTCTACTATAGCTGCCGTCGTTACATTTTGTCATTGAAAAACTAGGCTACTATATTATTTACTGTCTGCAGCTAGTTCTCCTTTCATCCTCTTGTATTCTGTATCATGAACAGCGCCACTCCTAATCGCGGCTACATTGTGTGACTGTCAGCATTGTCCCCAAAACGTCTGAGCAGTATTTAGTACGGTGCTGCCACCTAGAGGAAAACAGTTGTGGTGAAAAGACACGCGTTCACGCGATCCTGCATTGCAGGAAAAACCCCGCAATTTTGAACCAGTAACATCTGTACCCATATTGAAGCACCTTATTTTTTGTCCCATATGTACAAGTGGAGTTGGCACTGACATTTTCAGCAACATGCTGAGCTGGCCCTTTGAGGAGTATCTCGGGAAGGCAAGGTCGTAGAGAGATGAGACACACATCAGCGTGGTCCAAATAGGGCAGATGGATCACGCTTCTATGTCTGCAGGACGGCCGCTGCGCAGCTACAAACCAAATGCCTATCCCAGTCAGAGTCTATGCGATCGGTGAAAAGTGAAAATTTGACTAAGTGCTTTTGGCAAACGCGTCCCCCAGAACATGTTTAGGAGCACATTTCAGGCCATTTGGAGTCGATTGGTACCCATATTGAAGCACCTTATTTTTTGTCCCATATGTACAAGTGGAGTTGGCACTGACATTTTCAGCAACATGCTGAGCTGGCCCTTTGAGGAGTATCTCGGGAAGGCAAGGTCGTAGAGAGATGAGACACACATCAGCGTGTTCAGCGTGGTCCAAATAGGGCAGATGGATCACGCTTCTAGGTCTGCAGGACTCCCGCTGCGCAGCTACAAACCAAATGCCCATCCCAGTCAGAGTCTATGCCAGGGGTCGGCAACCCAAAATGTTGAAAGAGCCATATTGGACCAAAAAAAACAAAAACAAATATGTCTGGAGCCGCAAAAAATTAAAAGCCTTATATAACCCTTATAATGAAGGCAACGCATAGTAGCTATATTAGCTTATCAAAATGACTAAATTAACTACAAATACATAATGAGCCTTCATGATTAAATGTTTATTTTTCCTGCAGTGCATTCTGTAGAGAATGACTCACCACGTGACTACTCTGTTGCGCGATGCCGCCTCAAGTTTAACTTCATTACAATATCAATTAATTATGTTTCATTGCTTTGATGAAATTAAAGAAAAGCAATAAAGAAATCAGATTTTTGATGTCGTTTTTATTTTGAGGATCCGAAAAAACAGCATAACATGCCCCTTATCGGCAACAGAGTGCAATAAAACGTAGTCTGCATTTATAAAAATAAAAACATCAGCCTTTTGAAAAGGTAAAGTATATAAAATCAAATTAATACAGTCCAAGTTTGACGTCTGTGCAATAAAGACATCACATTTTTGATGTTTTTATCTTGAGGATTCGAAAAAAAAAAAAAACAGCATAACGTCCCCCTTATCTGGGCAACAGTGCAATAAAACACAGCCTGCATTTATAAAAATAAAACATCAGCCTTTTGAAGTATATAAAATCAAATAGTTCAAGTTTGACGTCTGTGCAATAAAGAAATCAGATTTTTGATGTTGTTTTTATCTTCGAAAAAACAGCAACAAAATGGGACGTGCATAACGTGCCCCTTAACTGGGCAACAGAGTGCAATAAAATGCAACATGAATTTATAAAAATAAAACATCAGCAGCCTTTTGAAAAGGTAAAGTAGGCTATATAAAATCTAATGAATAGCTACAGTTCAAGTTTGACGTCTGTGCAAATGCAGGTCAGTGCAAGGGTAAAACGAAGCAGCATCCTCTTCTCTTTTGACACGCAACCAACGCAGCTATCCTCGGACCTGAGCAACAAAACACAATAATATCCCTAAGTGTCATTCCAAATATATAATCAGATATCACTTTAAAAAACAGCCACTTTGTTACTAAATATGTGCCTATGACAGGATTGTGTTCTTACCCATTTAATGTGACTTCTGTTTTCGGGCATCACTGGTCAGCTTCTCAACATCTGGCATGTAAGATGTAACTTTAATCTTGACGCAGGACTGCAAGCTCTCATCTGTGAGGCGGGTGCGATATTTTGATTTGATGTAGTTCATGTTTGAGAATATCTGCTCGCACAGGTATGTTGATCCAAAGATGGATAATACTGCAAATGCATATGTCTTCATGTTGTTATAACTGTCAGGAAGAGCATTCCATGTGTCATAGACAAGTTTCTCGGGTGTTGGGAGGCTTTCAATTTCGCTCCATTTGTGGCTGTGGGCAAGCTGGGCTTTCTGGCGAGTGACGTCTTCAATCTCGGCTGTCAGACGTTTGAATTTGGACACCCATAAATCTTTGTCGGCAATATCAGCCATTTCCATCTCAAGGTCAGCTTGATTTACTCCTGGGAATGTGCTCAACAAGGACGGGTCAAGCTCCAGGGGTGTGACAGGGAAAGACAGTGTCATTTTTTCCTTTCGGAACTCGCAAAATCTGTTCCCAAATGCAGTTTGCATATCAACGATTGCACCTTGCAAATAATCACCGTTGAGTGTGTGATCGTGATGGGCTTCTTTGAATTGTCTCAGGGAGGGGAAGTGGGAGAACGTGCCTCGCTGTACATCTCTGGCAAAGACAGTCAGCTTGCGCTCGAATGATAGAACAGCTTCCAGCATTTGCAGTGCAGTGTTTCCCCGCCCCTGCAGACTTTCATTCAACTTGTTCAGGTGGCTTGTCATATCCACCATAAAGTGCAATTTTTCGAGCCACTCAGTATCTTCAAGTTGCGGATAGTTCAGGTCTTTGCTTTTCAGGAATGTTTTCACGTGCTCTAAACAAGCGACAAAGCGGCGCAAAACCTCACCCCTGGACAGCCATCGGACTTTGTTGTGTAGCAGGAGATCGGAATATTCGCTGTCAACTTCATCAAGCAATGCACGGAACTGACGGTGGTTCAATGCTTTTGCAATTATCTTGTTCACCATCGCGATCACAAGGTTCATCACCGCCATACACTCCGATGGGAATGTTTGTGCACACAGTGCCTCTTGATGCAAGATGCAGTGGAATGCAAGCAGATTTCGATCCAATGCTTTCTGTAGCAAAGTCACAAACCCCCTTTTTGATCCTCTCATGCTGGGTGCCCCATCTGTAGCCACTGAAATCAGGTGGTTGGTGTTTATCCCATTGTCATTTAAACACTTCAGCACAGCCTCACATATGTCTTCCCCCCGTGTTTGGCCTTTCAGTGGTATTAATTGGATCATTTCTTCTTGCGGCCCATTTGCGTTCACATACCTGCATAAAAGCGCAGTCTGTTCAATATCGACCACATCACAGGACTCATCACAGGCAATTGAGTATGCTGGCGCTGAATTAATGTCCTTGATTTGCTGATCGGTGATGTTGCCTGCCATTTTAATTGCCCTTTCCTTCACTGTCTTAGCGGAGAGAGGCATGTCTTTAATTTTTTGTATTATCTCGGTTTTGTTTTTGAAGTCTGCAAATAGGTGTTCTGACACGTTGATGAATGACTCCTTCATGTACTCACCATCTGTGAACGGTTTGCCACGTTTTATTATCTCCCGGGCTGCAACAAAACTTGCAGCAGTAGTGGAGTTTGGAGATGCAATCCACTTCTTAAATCTATTTTTCCGCTCCTCTAATTTCTGCAGAAGTAATGCAATCGCACTTTTTCTCTCACTCCCAACTGGGTACTCGGCTGCAAATGTGGCATGCTTTCCCTGAAAATGTCTTTCCACATTGCTCTTTTTGTTATTGGACAACTTCTCGCTACAGAGCAAACATTCAGGCAATCCTTCCGCATTGGAAATGAATGCAAATGATTCGGTCCAAGAAACGTTAAATCCTCTGTTCTCCTCAGTTATTTTTCTCCTTTTTCCTTTGGGATCCATAGCCCATCACGCATCCGCCGGTTTGTTTACAACAGCCACCTGCCTGGCATCCCGCCCTGCTGATAGAGACCTGTGTCGCAGGCTATGACGTAAATATTCGTTGACAGAAATGTTGAAATTGAATATTTATTCTACACATTTTTACAGCATTGGAAAACGTTAAGAATGTTTGTCCTCCTACAGAAACCATATTAAAACAAAAAATATATTTTTCTCCCCCATCTTTTTCCATTTTCAAACATTTTTGAAAAAGCTCCAGGGAGCCACTAGGCGGCGTTAAAGAGCCGCATGCGGCTCTGGAGCCGCGGGTTGCCGACCCCTGGTCTATGCGATCGGTGAAAAGTGAAAATTTGACCAAGTGCTTTTGGCAAAAGCGTCCCCCAGAACATGTTTAGGAGCACATTTCAGGCCATTTGGAGTCGATTGGTACCCATATTGAAGCACCTTATTTTTTTGTCCCATATGTACAAGTGGAGTTGGCACTGACATTTTCAGCAACATGCTAAGCTGGCCCTTTGGGGAGTATCTCGGGAAGGCAAGGTCATATAGAGAGATGAGACACACATCAGCGTGTTCAGCGTGGTCCAAATAGGGCAGATGGATCACGCTTCTAGGTCTGCAGGACTCCCGCTGCGCAGCTACAAACCAAATGCCCATCCCAGTCAGAGTCTATGCGATCGGTGAAAAGTGAAAATTTGACCAAGTGCTGTTGGCAAAAGCGTCCCCCAGAACATGTTTAGGAGCACATTTCAGGCCATTTGGAGTCGATTGGTACCCATATTGAAGCACCTTATTTTTTGTCCCATATGTACAAGTGGAGTTGGCACTTTGACATTTTCAGCAACATGCTGAGCTGGCCCTTTGAGGAGTATCTCGGGAAGGCAAGGTCATAGAGAAATGAGACACACATCAGCGTGTTCAGCGTGGTCCAAATAGGCAGATGGATCACGCTTCTAGGTCTGCAGGACTCCCGCTGCGCAGCTACAAACCAAATGCCTATCCCAGTCAGAGTCTATGCGATCGGTGAAAAGTGAAAATTTGACTAAGTGCTTTTGGCAAACGCGTCCCCCAGAACATGTTTAGGAGCACATTTCAGGCCATTTGGAGTCGATTGGTACCCATATTGAAGCACCTTATTTTTTGTCCCATATGTACAAGTGGAGTTGGCACTGACATTTTCAGCAACATGCTGAGCTGGCCCTTTGAGGAGTATCTCGGGAAGGCAAGGTCGTAGAGAGATGAGACACACATCAGCGTGTTCAGCGTGGTCCAAATAGGGCAGATGGATCACGCTTCTAGGTCTGCAGGACTCCTGCTGCGCAGCTACAAACCAAATGCCCATCCCAGTCAGAGTCTATGCGATCGGTGAAAAGTGAAAATTTGACCAAGTGCTTTTGGCAAACGCGTCCCCCAGAACATGTTTAGGAGCACATTTCAGGCCATTTGGAGTCGATTGGTACCCATATTGAAGCACCTTATTTTTTGTCCCATATGTACAAGTGGAGTTGGCACTGACATTTTCAGCAACATGCTGAGCTGGCCCTTTGAGGAGTATCTCGGGAAGGCAAGGTCGTAGAGAGATGAGACACACATCAGCGTGTTCAGCGTGGTCCAAATAGGGCAGATGGATCACGCTTCTAGGTCTGCAGGACTCCCGCTGCGCAGCTACAAACCAAATGCCCATCCCAGTCAGAGTCTATGCGATCGGTGAAAAGTGAAAATTTGACTAAGTGCTTTTGGTAAAAGCGTCCCCCAGAACATGTTTAGGAGCACATTTCAAGCAATTTGGAGTCGATTGGTACCCATATTGAAGCACCTTATTTTTTGTCCCATATGTACAAGTGGAGTTGGCACTTTGACATTTTCAGCAACATG
>NW_028220230.1:0-19066 GCF_045865225.1 Trachurus japonicus | reverse complement strand
CCCCAGAACATGTTTAGGAGCACTTTTCAGGCCAATTTGGAGTCGATTGGTACCCATATTGAAGCACTTTATTTTTTTGTCCATTATGTACATGTGGAGTTGGCACTTTGACATTGTCAGTAAACATGCTGTGCTGGCCCTTTGTGGATGATCTCGGGAAGGCAAGGTCGTAGAGAGATGAGACACACATCAGCGTGTTCTGCGTGGTCCAAATAGGTGATGATGGATCACGCTTCTATGTCTGCAGGACGACGCCGGTGCAGCTACCACAGCTGCCTTTCCCTAGTCAGAGGATAAGTGTTCAGTGAAAGGTGAAAAATGTGACTAAGTGCTTTTTGGCATAAGCGTTTCCCAGAACATGTTTAGGCGCACATTTCAGGCAAATTTGGAGTCGATTTGGTAGCCATATTGAAGCAACCTTATTTTGTGTCCCATAAGTACATGTGGATTAGGCACATGACATTTTCAGCAACATGCTGAGCTGGCCCTTTGAGGAGTATCTCGGGAAGGCAAGGTCGTAGAGAGATGAGACACATCAGCGTGTCCAGCGTGGTCCAAATAGGGCAGATGGATCACGCTTCTATGTCTGCAGGTCTCCCGCTGTGCAGCTACACAGCTGCCTATCCCAGTCAGAGTATATGTGATCAGTGAAAAGTGAAAATTTGACTAAGTGCTTTTGGCAAAAGCGTCCCCCAAAACATATTTAGGGAAGCAGATTTCAGGCCTTTTTGGAGTCGATTGGTAACCAATCGACTGGTATTGAAGCACCTTATTTTTTTTGTCCCATATGTACAAGTGGAGTTGGCACTTTGACATTTTTCTAGCAACCATGCTTGAGCTGGACCTTTGAGGAGTAGTAATCTCGGGAAGGCAATGTCGTAGAGAGATGAGACACACATCAACGTGTTCAGCGTGGTCCAAATAGGGCAGATGGATCACGCTTCTATGTCTGCAGGACTCCCGCTGTGCAGCTACACAGCTGCCTATCCCAGTCAGAGATCAGTGAACATGTGATCAGTGATCATGTGATCAGTGAAAAGTGAAAATTTGACTAAGTGCTTTTGGCAAAAGCGTCCCCCAGAACATGTTTAGGAGCACATTTCTCGAGTATCTCGGGAAGGCAAGGTCGTAGAGAGATGAGACACACATCAGCGTGTTCAGCGTGGTCCAAATAGGGCAGATGGATCAGGCTTCTAGGTCTGCAGGACTCCCGCTGCGCAGCTACAAAACAAAGCCTATCCCAGTCAGAGTCTATGCGATCGGTGAAAAGTGAAAATTTGACTAAGTGCTGTTGGCAAAAGCGTCCCCCAGAACATGTTTAGGAGCACATTTCAGGCCATTTGGAGTCGATTGTTACCCATATTGAAGCACCTTATTTTTTGTCCCATATGTACAAGTGGAGTTGGCACTTTGACATTTTCAGCAACATGCTGAGCTGGCCCTTTGGGGAGTATCTCGGGAAGGCAAGGTCATTGATGTGGATGAGATCTGACTTCTTCGTGTTCAGCGTATTGGTCAAATTAGGGCAGATGGATCACGGCTTCTTGGTCTGCAGGGCTCCCGCTGCGCAGCTACAAACCAAGATGCCTATCACAGTCTAGTCTATGCGATCGGTGAAAAGTGAATATTTGACTAAGTGCTTTTGGCAAATGCATTCCCCCAGTACATGTTTAGGAGAACATTTCAGGCCATTTGGAAAGTCGATTGGTACCCATATTGACAGGCACCTTATTTTTTGTCCCATATTTACAAGTGGAGTTGGCACTGACATTTTCAGCAACATGCTGAGCTGGCCCTTTGGGGACTATCTCGGGAAGGATAGGTCATATAGAGATGAGACACACATCAGCGTGTTCAGCGTGGTCCAAATAGGGCAGATGGATCACACTTCTAGGTCTGCAGGACTCCCGCTGCGCAGCTACAAACCAAATGCCTATCCCAGCCAGAGTCTATCGCGATCGAGTGAAAAGTGAAAATTTGACTAAGTGCTTTTTGCAAAAGCGTCCCAAGAACTTGTTTAGGAGCACATTTCTGGCCATTTGGAGTCCGATTGGTACCCATATTGAAGCACCTTATTTTTTGTCCCATATGTACATGTGGTGTTTGGAACCTTTGACATTTTCAGCTAACATGCTGAGCTGGCCCTTTGAGGTAGTATCTCGGGAAGGCAATGTCGTAGAGAGATGAGACACCACATTCAACGTGTTCAGAGTTGGTCCCAAATGAGAGCAGATGGATCACGCCTTCTTTGTCTGCAGGGACTCCCGCTGTGCAGCCCTACACAGCTCTGCCTTTCCCAGTCAGAGTATATATGATCAGTGAAAAGTGAAAATTTGACTAAGTGCTTTTGGCAAAAGCGTCCCCCAGAACATGTTTAGGAGCACATTTCTGGCCATTTGGAGTCGATTGGTACCCATATTGAAGCACCTTATTTTTTGTCCCATATGTACGATGTGGTGTTGGCACTTTGACTATTTTTCTTGTAACGTGCTGAGCTGGCCCTTTTTGAGGATTATCTCGGGAAGGCAAGGTCGTAGAGGAGGATGAGACACACATCAGCGTGTTCAGCATGGTCCAAATAGGGCAGATGGATCACGCTTCTATGTCTGCAGGACTCCCACTGTGCAGCTTCACAGCTGTCTATCCCAGTCAGAGTATATGTGATCAGTGAAAAGTGAAAATTTGACTAAGTGCTTTTGGCAAAAGCGTCCCTAGAACATGTTTAGGGAGCACATTTCATGCCATTTGGAGTCGATTGGTACCCATATTGAAGCACCTTATTTTTGGTCCCACTCTGTACAAGTGTGGTTGGCACTGACATTTTCTGCAACATGCTGAGCTGGCCCTTTGAGGACGAGTATCTCGGGAAGGCACGGGTCGTAGAGAGATGAGACACATCAGCGGTTTTGTCCAGCGTGGTTCCAAATAGGGCAGATGGATCACGCTTCTATGTCTGTCATGTCTCCCGCTGTGCAGCTACACAGCTGCCTATCCCAGTCAGAGAGTATATGTGATCAGTGAAAAGTGAAAATTTGACTAAGTGCTTTTGGCAAAAGCGTCCCCCAGAACATGTTTAGGAGCACATTTCAGGCCATTTGGAGTCGATTGGTACCCAATCGACTGGTATTGAAGCACCTTATTTTTTGTCCCATATGTACAAGTGGAGTTGGCACTTTGACATTTTCAGCAACATGCTGAGCTGGCCCTTTGAGGAGTATCTCGGGAAGGCAATGTCGTAGAGAGATGAGACACACATCAACGTGTTCAGCGTGGTCCAAATAGGGCAGATGGATCACGCTTCTATGTCTGCAGGACTCCCGCTGTGCAGCTACACAGCTGCCTATCCCAGTCAGAGATCAGTGAACATGTGATCAGTGATCATGTGATCAGTGAAAAGTGAAAATTTGACTAAGTGCTTTTGGCAAAAGCGTCCCCCAGAACATGTTTAGGAGCACATTTCTCGAGTATCTCGGGAAGGCAAGGTCGTAGAGAGATGAGACACACATCAGCGTGTTCAGCGTGGTCCAAATAGGGCAGATGGATCAGGCTTCTAGGTCTGCAGGACTCCCGCTGCGCAGCTACAAAACAAAGCCTATCCCAGTCAGAGTCTATGCGATCGGTGAAAAGTGAAAATTTGACTAAGTGCTGTTGGCAAAAGCGTCCCCCAGAACATGTTTAGGAGCACATTTCAGGCCATTTGGAGTCGATTGTTACCCATATTGAAGCACCTTATTTTTTGTCCCATATGTACAAGTGGAGTTGGCACTTTGACATTTTCAGCAACATGCTGAGCTGGCCCTTTGGGGAGTATCTCGGGAAGGCAAGGTCATTGAGAGATGAGTCACACATCAGCGTGTTCAGCTGTGGTACAAATAGGGCAGATGGATCACGCTTCTAGGTATGCTGGGCTCCCGCTGCGCAGCTACAAACCAAATGCGTATCCCAGTTCAAGTCTATGCGATCGGTGAAAAAAGAGAAATTTGACTAAGTGCTTTTTGGCAATGGCATCCCCCAGAACATGTTTTAGGAGCAACATTTCAGGCCATTTGGAGTCGATTGGTACCCATATTTAGCACCTTATTTTTTGTCCCATATTTACAAGTGGAGATAGTTGGCACTGACATTTTCAGCAACAAGCTGAGGTGGACTTTTGGGGACTAGCTCGGGAAGGATTGGTCATATAGAGATGAGACACCACATCAGCGTGTTCAGCGTGGTCCAAATAGGGCAGTTGGATCTCACTTTTCTAGGTCTGCAGGATCTAACGCTGCGCAGCTACAAACCAAATGGCCTTATCCCAGTCAGAGGTCTATGCTGATCGGTGAAAAGTGAAAATTTGACTAAGTGCTTCTGGCAAAAAGGTCCCCCAGAACATGTTTAGGAGCACATTTCAGGCCCTTTTGGAGTCGATTGGTACCCATATTGAAGCAACTTATTTTTTGTCCACCCCACATATGTACAAGTGGAGTTGGCACTTTGACATTTTCAGCAACTATGCTGAGGAATGGCCCTTTGAGGAGTATCTCGGGAAGGAAATGTCGTTAGAGAGATGAGACACACATCAACGTGTTCAGCGTGGTCCATATAGGGCTAGATGGATCACGCGTCTATGTCTTGCTGGACTCCCGCTGTGCAGCTTCCACAGCTGCCATATCCCAGTTCAGAGATCTGTGAGCATGTGATCAGTGATCATGTGATCAGTGATATAAGTGAAAAATTTGACTAAGTGCTTTTTGGCAAATGCGTCCCCCAGAACTTGGTTAGGGAGCACATTTCTCGGAGTTTCTCGGGAAGGCAAGGTCGTAGAGTAGATGAGACACACTTCAGCGTGTTCTGCGTGGTTCCAAATAGGGCAGATGGTATCAGGCTTCTAGGTCCGGCAGGACTCCCGTTTCCTGGACGCAGCATACAAAACAATGGACGATCCCATGTCAGCGTCTTTGAGATCGGTGATAAGTGAAAATGTGACTAAGTGCTGTTGGCCTAAAAGCGTCCCCCAGAACATTTTCCCTTGTTAGGAGCACATTTCAGGCCATTTGGAGTCGATTGTTACCCATAGTTGAAGCACCTTATTTTTTGTCCCATATGTACAAGTGGAGTTGGAACTTTTGACCATTTTCAGCAACATGCTGAGCTAGGCCCTATGGTGGTGTATCTCGGGAGGCCAAGGTCATTGAGAGATGAGTCCTCACATCAGCGTGTTCAGCGTGGTCCAAATAGGGCAGATGGATCACGCTTCTAGGTCTGCAGGGCTCCCGCTGCGCAGCTACAAACCAAATGCCTATCCCAGTCAAGTCTATTGGCGATCGTGTTGAAAGAGAAATTGTTGACTAAGTGGCTTTTTTCTTTTGGGGCTAAAAAGCCATCCCCGATCGATGTCGAACATGTTTTGGAGCAACATTTCAGGCCATTTGGAGTCGATATTGGTACCCATATTGAAGCACCTTATTTTTTGTCCCATATTTTACAAGTGGAGTTGGCACTGACATTTTCAGCAATCATGATGAGCTGGCCCTTTGGGGACTATCTCGGGAAAGCAAGGTCATATAGAAGAATGAGTCACACATCAGCGTGTTCTGAGTGGTCCAAATAGGGCAGAAGGCTCACACTTCTAGGTCTGCAGGACTCCCGCTGCCGCAGCTACAAACCACAAATGCCTATCCCAGTCAGAGTCATTTGCGACCGGTGAAAAAAGTGAAAATTTGATCTAATTGCTTTTGGCAAAAGCGTCCCCCAGAACATGTTTAGGAGCACATTTCAGGCCATTTGGAGTCGATTGGTACCCATATTGAAGCACCTTATTTTTTGTCCCATATGTACAAGTTGGTGTTGGCACTTTGACATTTTTCAGCAACATAGCTGAGCTGGCCCCTCTGAGGTGTATCTTGGGAAGGCAATGGTCGTAGAGAGATGAGACACACAGTCAGTGTGTCCAGCGTTGGTCCAAATTAGGGCTGATGGATCACGCTTCTATGTTCTGCAGGACTCCCGCTGTGGCAGGCTACACAGCTGCCTTTATCCCAGTCTGAGTATATGTGATCAGTGAAAAGTGAAAATTATTGACTAAGTGCTTTGGACAAAAAGCGTCCCCAGAACATGTTTTAGGAGCACATTTCAGGCCATATGTGTCGATTGGCGTACCCATATTGAAGCACCTTATTTTTTGTCCCTTATGTACATGTGGAGTTGGCACTTTGACATTTTCAGCAACATGTCTGAGATGGCCCGTTTGGGTGTATCTCGGGAAGGCAAGGTCGGTAGAGAGATGAGACAAACATCAGCGTGTTCAGCGTGGTCCAAATAGGGCAGGAGGGATCACGCATTCTAAGTCTGCAAGGACCTCCCGCTGTGCAGGTACACAGCTGCCTATCCCAGTATATGTGATGAGTGAAAAGTGAAAATTTGGACTAAGTGGCTTTTTGGTACCCATATTGAAGCACCTTATGTTTTGTCCCATATGTACAAGTGGAGTTGGCCACTTTGACATTTTCAGCAACATGCTGAGCTGGCCCTTTGGGGTGTATCTCGGGAAGGCAAGGTCATTGAGAGATGAGTCCACAACATCTGCCGTGTTCAGCGTGTGTCCAAATAGGGCTGATGGATCACGCTTCTAGGTATGCAGGACTCCCGCTGCGCAGCTACAAACCAAATGCATTATCCCAGTCAAGGTTCTTTTATGCGATCGGTGTGAAAAGAGAAAATTTGACTAAAGTGCTTTTGGCAAAAGCGTCCCCCAGAACATGTTTAGGAGCACATTGCAGGCCATTTGGAGTCGATTGGTACCCATATTGAAGCACCTTATATTTTGTCCCATCATTTACACGGGGACGTTGTCACTGACATTTTCAGCAACATGCTGAGCTGGCCCTTTGGGGACTATCTCGGGAAGGCAATGGTCATTATAGAGATGAGGACACACATCAGCGTTTTTTCAG
Source organism: Trachurus japonicus (assembly GCF_045865225.1). Taxonomy (NCBI): domain Eukaryota; kingdom Metazoa; phylum Chordata; class Actinopteri; order Carangiformes; family Carangidae; genus Trachurus; species Trachurus japonicus. The sequence continues at coordinate 12,131 of NW_028220230.1, read as the reverse complement.
CCAACTTATGGGATCCAAATAGGGCAGAGGGATCACACTTCTAGGTCTGCACAGGACTCCCGAATGCGCAGCTACAAACCAAATGCCATATCCCAGTCAGAGTTCTATGCGATCGTGTTGAAATGTGAAAATATTGACTAAGTGCTTTTGGCAAAAAGCGTTCCCCTGAACATGGTTAGGAGCACTTTTCAGGCCATTTGGCATCAGTCGATTGGTACCCATATTGAAGCACCTTATTTTTTGTCCCATATGTACAAGTGGGGAGTTGGCACTTTGACTTTTTCAGCAACATGCTGAGTAGGCCCTTTGGGGAGTATCTCGGGAATAGGCAAGGTGTTAGTGAGAAGAGATGAGACCACACATCTGCGTGTTCAGAGTGGTCCAAATTGGGCAGATGGATCACGCTTCTATGTCTGCAGGACTCCCGCTGTGCAGGTACACAGCTGCCTATCCCAGTATATGTGATGAGTGTAAAGTGAAAATTTGTACTAAGTGCTTTTGGTACCCATATTGATGCACCTTATTTTTTGATCACATAGGTACAAGTGGAGTTGGCACTTTGACATTTTGTCTGCAAACATGCTGAGCTGGCCCTTTGGGGAGTATCTCGGGAAGGCAAGGTCATTGAGAGATGAGTCACACATCAGCGTGTTCAGCGTGGTCCAAATAGGGCAGATGGATCAGGCTTCTAGGTCTGCAGGACTCCCGCTGCGCAGCTACAAAACAAAGCCTATCCCAGTCAGAGTCTATGCGATCGGTGAAAAGTGAAAATTTGACTAAGTGCTGTTGGCAAAAGCGTCCCCCAGAACATGTTTAGGGAGCACATTTCAGGCCATTGGGAAGTCGAATGTTACCCATATTGAAGCACCTTATTTTTTTGTCCCTTATGTACAATTGGATTCGTTGGCACTTTGACATTTTCAGCAACATGCTGTGCTGGCCCTTTGGGGAGGTTTATCTCGGGAATGGCAAGGTAATTGAGAGTTGAGTCACACATCAGCGTTTTTTTAGGTCAGCGTGGTCCAAATAGGGCAGATGGATCACGCTTCTAGGTCTGCAGGGCTCCCGCTGCGCAGCTACAAACCAAATGCCTATCCCAGTCAAGTCTATGCGATCGGTGAAAAGAGAAAATTTGACTAAGTGCTGTTGGCAAAAGCATCCCCCAGGAAACATGTTTTGGAGCAAATTTCAGGCCATTTGGAGTCGATTAGGTTACCCATATTGAAGCACCTTATTTTTTGTTCCATATTTTACAAGTGGAGTTGGCACTGACCATTTTCAGCAACATGCTGAGCTGGCCCTTTGGGGACCTATCTCGGGAAGGCCAAGGTCATATAGAGATGAGATCACATCAGGCGTGTTCAGACGGTTGGGCCAAAATAGGGCAGATGGATTCACACTTCTAGGTCTGCAGGGACTCCCGCTGCGCAGCTACAAACCAAATGCCTATCCCAGTCAGAGTCTATGCGATCGGTGAAAAGTGAAAATTTTGACTAAGTGCTTTTGGCATAAGCTGTCCCCCAGAACCATGTTTAGGAGCACATTTCAGGCAATTTGGAGTCGATTGGTACCCATATTGAAGCTCATTAGTTTTTGTCCCATATGGTAAAAGTGGAGTTGGCACTTTGACAGTGTCAGCAACATGCTGAGCTGGCCCTCTGAGGAGTATCTTGGGAAGGCAAGGTCGTACGTGAGATTGAGGCACACATCAGTGTGTCCAGCGTGGTCCAAATAGGGCAGATGGATCACGCTTCTATGTCTGCAGGACTCCAGCAGTGCAGTTACAACAGCTGCCTATCCCAGTCAGAGTATATGTGATCAGTGAAAAAGTGAAAATTTGACTAAGTGCTTTTGGCAAAAGCGTCCCCCAGAAACATGTTTAGGAGCACATTTCAGGCCATTTGGAGTCGCTTGGTACCCCATATGGAAGCACCTTATTTTTTGTCCCATATGGTTTACAAGTGGTGTTGGCACTTTGACATTTTCAGCAACATGCTGAGCGGGCCCTTTGGGGAGTATCTCGGGAAGGGCAAGGTCGTAGAGAGTTGAGACACAAATTCAGCGTGTTCAGCGTGCGTTCCAAATTTGGGGCAGATGGATCACGCTTCTATGTCTGCAGGACTCCCGCTGTGCAGGTACACAGCTGCCTATCTCCAGTATATGTGATGATGTGAAAAGTGAAAATTTGACTAAGTGCCTTTTTGGCACCCATATTGAAGCACCTTATTTTTTGTCCCATATGTACATGAGGAGTTGGCACTTTGACATTTTCAGCAACATGCTGAGCTGGCCCTTTGGGGTGAGTATCTCGGGGAAGGCAGAGGTCATTGAGAGATGAGTCACACATCAGCGTGTTCAGCTGTTGGTCCAAATAGGGCAGATGGATCACGGCTTCTAGGTCTGCAGGACTCCCGCTGAGCAGCTACAATCCAAATGCCTATCCCAGTCAAGTCTATGCGATCGGTGTGAAAAGAGAAATATTGGTCTAAGTGCTTTTGGCAAATGCATCCCATGAACATGTTTAGGAAGACATTTCAGGCCATTTGGAGGTCGTTTGGTACCCATATTGAAGCACATTATTTTTTGTCCCATATTTACAAGTTGACGTTGGCACTGACATTTTCAGAAACCATGCTGAGCTGGCCCTTTTGTGGACTATCTCGGGAAGGCAAGGTCATATAGAGATGAGACCACACAGCAGCGTGTTCAGCACATATGGGATCCAAAATTAGGGCAGATGGATCCCACACTTCTAGGTCTGCAGGACTCCCGTCTGCGCAGGTCTACAAACCAAATGCCTTTCCCAGTCAGAGTCTATGCGATCGGTGAAAAGTGAAAATTTGACTAAGTGCTTTTGGCAAAAGCGTCCCCCAGAACATGTTGTTAGGAGCACATTTCAGGCCATTTGGGGTCGCATTGGTACCCATATTGAAGCACCTTTTTTTTTGTCCCATATGTACAAGTGGAGTTTTGGCAATTTGACATTTTCAGCAACATGCTGAGCTGGCCCTTTGGGGAGTATCTCGGGAAGGCAAGGTCGTTAGAGAGATGAGACCACACATCAGCGTGTTCAGCGTGGTCCAAATAGGTGAGATGGTTCACGCTTCTAAGTCTGCAGGACTCCCGCTGTGCAGGTTTACACAGCTTGCCTTAGCACAGTATATGTGATGAAGGTGATAAGTTGGGAAATTTGACTAAGTGCTTTTGGTACCCATATTGAAGCACCTTATTTTTTGTCCCATATGTACAAGTGGAGTTGGCACTTTGACATTTTCAGCAACATGCTGATGTGGCAATGCTACAAGGAGAAATTAAGTTTACTTCCTTACTGAACCCAACAACGCCACCTGGGGGAATTTCGCCCCCAGGAAATTTAGGTAAGATACTAATTTCTATTACCCCAAAGGACACTCAGGTGTAAAAGACAACAGAGTGCAGACGTGATTCCAGAAAAGTTTTACAATTTATTGACAATGTTCTTTTAAAAAAAATATACAATTCGAAATTGCTATAAAATCAATCAGGAATATTGCACAGGTTAACCAGGGCCACTTGAAGGCATATTACTTGTCAATTAAAGTGCTAGGTGCAGGGCCTGAGTGCTCACTGGCATGGTGGACTGCTGATATAGGGGGGAGGAAAGGGCCCTTTATGTTAACACCACAAACCCCCATGAAAAACACACACACACACTGGTCACACCAAAGTGCACTACTGTACAGGGGAGTGAAGGGGGACAGCCACCACTGGGATCAGTCAGTCTCCTGCCTCTGTGGCCACCAGCAGCTCCTACCCAAGAGAGAAAGAGACAACGTGTTAAAGGCTTCAATTACTTGGCCCAAATACAAACACCAAATATATTTTCTTTTTATCACACACACACCAAATCACCACACTCTCGAACCCTCTTGAATATTATAAGCAAAACAAAAATAAAGAAAAAATATACTCCAAAACCTAAAACTACGCCCAGGGGCACAGCGCTGTTGCAGCTTTAATCAGGGTTCAGGTGCTAGGCAACAGGCCTGCACCTCACGACTCATTACCCACAAACAAAATAACCAAAATAAAAATTATTAAATACTCAACTAATAATATGAGCTTGATTAAAGGAAAAGAAACAAAAGAAACTCAGACCAGAACAGCAGTAGGGGACCTGGCAGTGTAGAGGCCCGCTTCGTTAGGGACGTGGATGCTTCAGGGTTCCGGCACAGGGGGAGGTGCACTACAACACGGCAGCTTCGCGTAGAAATTGACCACCACGCACGCAATGCATTCGCGCCCGCTTCCAGACCACACTCCCACTTCCGACGTAGTGGGGGCCACACTGCTGACAACGTAGAGCGGAGGCACAATACCAGCAGCAAAAGGAGCAGACACGTGTTGTGGACGTGTGAAACCGCCACACTCGCGCACACACACAAAAAGCCCCCAGGACCAAATCTCCTGCTCCACGCTCCAGCCAGTACGACCAGCGGACTCTGGTGAGAACATGAAAAGTATTGGATTAGCTCTGTTGCACCTCACCGCCACACAATACACTGCCGCCGTCACGCCAGACGAAGGCTTGCACTGACGACGGTACTGAGACGAGGCAGGTGGACACGCACATGGACCAGGTGAGCCTCGTCACATATAATTTTCGGAACTGCGCGCCTTATTCAATGGGGAGGATTGATCCCCAGACGGTGACACAGTGGGCAGGAAAAGAAAGTGAAATTCCACCCTAAAGCACTACACCAAAAATGAAAGTGGCTTTCCACCCTAAAGCACTACACCCAAAATATAAAAACAAAACATGAGTGGGCCACTCTGCCTCTATATACCCCCAGCTTTTGCATCGCCGTACCGGAGTATGAACCTAAAGCAAACTTGATGTTAGCACCATGGCCGGGTGGGGAACATACTGGACATTGAGACACTGCCCTTTGGGTCAACTGTTACTTCATCAACTTGGACCAACAGCCCGTGGAAGACGATGGACGTTAGGAAATGCTGGCCCGCAGTGGCTCGGACCTGTTCTGCGAAGGACGGGCTGACTAATACTGGCGGGATCAACCAGGGGTGGAGATGGAACTGGGATTCCAGACTGTCCCTGCGCCAGAGGTGGTCTCGGAGGAAGGCTGGTCCCTCCATGGAGGTGCAGCACCAGACTATTTGTGACCTCGGGTTTCTGACCGGCATCGGCAGCTGATTGGTAACGGGGCTTTCAGTGACCAACCACCCATAGGTCATCCTCAGTCGACAAGTTTATCCTCTGGCTCCACTGGCAATGACGAAAGGATATCTGGGGGGGGGGACAACCTTATCACGCCCCACTTGGTGCCTATTTGGCATATTACGGTGCACCCTTTTCACTCGCTCCCGGTCCATCTACGGGTGCAATGGGGTACAACCGCACCATTCACCAGGGGGCACATCCAGAACCTGATGGACCACGGGACTCCAAAATGTAATGGATTTTATGACGTCCCCTAGCACTGTGGTCTCGCATGTAGACAAGCTTGGCCCCCACACACAAAGGCTCATCACGAACCCGCTGATCGTACCGCTCCTTGCGTACGACCCAGCCGATGCCAACAGTCGATCATGTGCCCCCTCAAAAGCTACACCTAAGGTCTTACATGATGTTCAGCCACCCAATCTTGTTACCTTCCGGTAAGGGGTCCTGGACTCGACCCAGCAGGAAATCCACAGGAAGGCAAGGTTCTCGTTTTTGCCCGAACATAAGAAAGAACGGAGACTCTCCTGTGACCTGGTGAGGCGTGGTGTATATAACAGGAAAGGACCTGCGGGAGACAGGAGGCCCAGTTCTGTTTTTCGTAGAGATTGAGCAGGTAGGGTACGTGGAGGTTGTGTAGAGTTCGGTTGTACCTCTCACACTGTTCCGTTTCCTGCAGCAGGGTGGTATGGGGTGGTGCGGGACTTTTCCACCCCTATACAGAGAGCAGAGCTGTTGAATCAAAGTACTCCAAAAACTGCGACCTTGGTCGGGATTGTGAATGCGGTTAGGTACCCCAAATTTAATGAACCATTCATTAAGCATGACCTGGGCCACAGTGGGTGCCACGATGGTCCCGAGTTGGGACAGCCACAGTCTGTATTTACTAAAATACATCTGTCATTATAAGCAACCATTCTCCAACCCAGTGTGGGAAGGCTTCAGGACTGTAAAGTCTAATGGCAACGATTTGGTTTGGACGGGAGTCCAGCAAATGTCCCATAAGGCTGTGTGCAACTGGCCCGGAGTCTTTTGCGGGACCTGACAACGCTCACATTCCTGTACCCACTGCTTTATGTTCTGAGAACATCCCTGGCCAATAACATCGCTCTCGTACCAGCTCCGTCGTATCGGTCAATACCCTGGTGGCAGTGTGCCTTGATGAAGCTGCCTCAGAGTCTCCTGCTTCAATCGAGCTGGCAAGACCAGCTGGAGAGTCTCTTCACCACCATCTGAGCGAAAACCTCCTGCGTTAAAGGATTGCCATCCCTCTCCACCAAACGATCCCATTGTCGCAAGAGTTGCCAAAGCTGGTTTAGACAAATTACGCTTTTCTCTTAAAGTCGGTTGAACCTGATGCTTCCAAAAGACCAAGACCTCCAGTAGGGAGGGGAGATTGGATTTCTGTAGCAAGTGAATATCTGAAGGGGTATGTGATGGAAGGGCAGATTTCACGGACTGAGTTACTGGGGGTCACTGCAAAAGCTGGTTGGGCAGCTTGCTGAAGTGCAGCTGGATCGGCTGTACCTGGTAGGGGCTGCTCAACAGCGGTGGGACCTGAGATGTACTGCCGGGAACAGTGAGTCAGCATTTCCTTTGCTCCGGCCTTGATCGATATTTGATCTCGAAATTGAAAGGCAGCCTGGTTGCGACGCCCACCGATGCTCAGTGGCTCCCAGTTTAGCAGGATTGAAGATTGCTTAAAGGGTTTTTATCTGTGGAAGATGATACATTGGGGCCCCAACAGATATTCACGAAACTTTTCTTGTTATCGCCCAATTGAGGGCAAGGAATTCCAGTTTCATAGAACTGTAGGTTGGTCATGTTTCGTTCGGTTGGTCGGAGGAGGCCTCGTCTTGGCATAGGCTATTTGCCTAACCTTCCCCTCAACGCTCTTGGGACAAGACGGCTCCTTGGCCACCATGGCTCGCATCAGGTCTCCAGAATGAAGGGGCGGGGGAAAAATCCGCGTATTCCAGAAGTGGGGCTGAGACTAACTTTGTCTTCAAAAAGCCTCAAAAGCTCTCTTCACACTGGGGTGTTTGTCATGACGGACCAAGTTCTTGTTTATGGCGTCGTTTGCCCTGTGTCCCAGCTACTTCAGCTACCACCTTATGGAGTGGGGCTGCAACCTTCGCAAATCCCTCTACAAATCGCCTATAATAACTTGCAAATCCTAAAAATGAACGCAAGCTCTGTAGCATGGCGGTGGGCGTGTTGCCACTTGGCAACCGCCTCAATTTTTGCTGTGGTCGGTGGAATCTCCCTTCCCCTGAAATGATATGCCCCCAAAAAGGGGGGATAGCTGACCTCTTTCTGAAAGAAAGCGCATTTTCCCAGTTTGACCTTTAAGCCTTCATGTTGTAGACGTTTCAACACAAGTTCCAAGCGTTGCAGATGCTGGGTGATGGAAGGAGAAAACAACAACATTGTCGTTCGAGTTATAAAAGATGAGACTGAAACTGCCTGGTCCCCAAAAATTCTTTGCATCAGCCGTTGGAACGTGCTTGTTGGGCATTGCACAGCCCAAATGGCATTCGATTCCACTCGATGAGGCCCATATGGTGTGTGGCAAAAAGCTGTCTTGGGCTTGTCCTGCTCCATCGGGGAACTTGATTATACCCGCTGGCCAAATCTAAGGTCGAAAAACAACACGCACCGGAGAGGGCATCCAAACTCTCCTCTATACGAGGGAGGGGAAAAAGCATTCTTTTCTCGTTCTTACTGTTAAGGAGGCGATAGTCCACACACATGCGCAAACTGCCATCTTTTTTTCTAACCAAGACAATTGGGGAGGCGTAGGGGCTACTGCTCTCCCTGAGGAATTTGGCCTCCAAAAGCTGATTAATGTGGGCCTTGGCTTCCTCATACTCCGAGGGGGGAATGCGCCTGTATCTCTGTCGCAACAGGGACGTTGTCAAGCACTGGTATGTTCATGAGAAATGAGCTTGGTACAAACCAAGGTCACCGTCATGTGCCGAGAAATGACCGAAGTATACCTGCGCAGGAAGAGATCGCACCTCGGATTGGTGCTCAGGCGCTAAAGCGGGAATGTTCTACTTCCTCTCACACCACTCTGTACAGGGTCCTCCGCCGCTCACAAGAAGAAACTGTAGCTGTGGTTGACCTCACCTCTGTAAACCCCAGTGGGTAAAATCACCACTTGGGCACGGCTGAGGGTACCCAGACGGATGCTGTGTGGGTAGAGGAGGACGTCAGCCGTTACCCACGTTGACTACAGGGACGTAAGCAGTAACACGGACCAACTTGATTTAAGGCAGGGGGAAGCAAGGAGTTGCTGGAAGCCCAGATGCCAGGGGTTTCAAAAAGTACGACAGGAGCTAGAAGGTTGGTCAAGACATTGTGCTTGCAATAAACTGCGTAACCCCACCGGGTATACCAACTGGCGTTGGCGCGCGGACCTTGACTAGTCCCTAAGAGATCCCTTGTAGGGAGAGTGGTTGATGGGTGGCACTGTTGCTAAGGCCTCAAGAACTAAATCCAGGAAGCTTTGATTCACGGCAGGGCAAGACTAGCAACCCTGCACCGTTGTGAACCAAAAAGCTCCTGGTAACATCGTTGGATGTTATTTCATCCCCAAGATCCCAGGGACAGAAGACGATGCACCAGGGGGGTCTCGTACCACCAGTACCCCACATCCATGAAATACCTTGCCACACAGTTGACACGTCCAGCTCAAGATAGCCAATGTTTCGGGATTGCTAAGCCGTTTTTGCGGCTCGAAAGTTGGAGCCAATGACAAGACTGGAGGCGATTGTGACCCCATGGGGCAAAAATGCTCCAAAAAGATGCTCTCTGTTATGGTGGACAAATGGACCCAGTGTCCCGCAAGCATGGGACCGTAACACCACTCATCAAAAGATCCAAATGAGGACACGGATGAAATTAATTTACCCACGGTCCCTTCCCTTGAGCCCGTCGACTCCCCACCTGAGCTGTGGCTCTGCAACTCAGTGGGTTTCAGGTATTACGACTGGGAAGCAGAAGGCAGCCTTGTCTGGTTCTCATGGGTGGTTCGGCCGAAGGCAGAACTAGCACGGGCCTGAGGAGGAGCTTGCCGGCCATGACACTCTCTTGCAAAGTGGCCTGGGTGATGGCAATCTACGACAGAATCAATGGACCAGCATGATTAATGGCGGATGGTGGCAAGGAAGTGGTGTTTTGTGCAAAGAGGCCAAACAGTCTGAGTGAGCTGATTAAGTTGTTCCTGCTGTCGCTTTAAAAGTTCTTTCAAACTAACATTAGGTCGGAGTTCTGTGGAATGGTCCGAAGGTGGACAGGGACTACTTTGGACTCCATTACTGCAGACCATACATGGCCGGGAGAGATGAATGACTGCGCTCTCTAGCGCCCCCTAGGAATCCCTCCCTTTCCCAGCGGTGAGCTACCGGCAGCGTACCTCTATCAAAGTGGCCTGAGGCTGACGAGGACCAAGCTGTTTCAACTCCGTACGAAGGGCGCCATCGAGAACATGCTCCACAAAGGTGGTCTCGAAGCAGAACGGTAGAGTTAAGAAGACCATCAGGCGCCTGCTGCTTTTACCGCTCCATAAGGGGGCATCAGAGCCAAGGAAAACTCTTGCAAGGTCTCCTCCCTCTTGCTGCTTCCTGGCGAAAAAGGCTTGCTGCAAAGCTATATATAGGAGAGGGTGCAACCATACAAGTCCTTCAGGATAGCAATGATCTGGTCTGGGTCTGCTTTTGCTCTGCTCTGGTGCGGTTATTTTATCTCCTCCCTCGCCTCACCCTCAAGATGACTCAAACATAAAGAGGGCCTGATCAGCAGCCGTCAGGGACGTTCGGGCAAGGATACAGGCCAGGACTTCCTCTGCCCTGTCATTCACACTTACCACCGGTCTTACCATTAAAAGTTGGGCACCTACGGTCACGGGGCACTTCCACCAATCGTTCTGTTACTGTTGTAGCACTGACTTCAAGCTCCGGGAGAGTAGTACTCACCTGGGCAGGAGGGTCTGGAAGGCAGCCGCGCTTGAACCAGGCCCGCGAGGCCTCCCTTTCCCGGCAGAGCCGCTCATTGTCTGCCTTCAGCTGCGATGACCGGTTCTCTGAGCTGTTGGCGTTCCTCCTCCATGGTACCAGAGCGTGGAGCTGCAGAAAACCTGCTAGATAAATTTAGGAAGATGGTGTTTTAGGGCTGGGTTTAACCCACCTGCTGTTCTGTCTGACTAATTACACACAAAACAAAAACACAAGCTCTTTTTTTTTCCTTTTCTTTTTTAAAGGAAACAAAACCCAAATAATGTAAGTAAGGTGAGAAAAAGAAAACACAAAGGAAAAACACGTCTGGACTTCAAAAGTGTCATCCTGCCAACAACGCCAAGTTGTGGCATAGCTACAAGGAGCAGAGAAAATTAAGTTTACTTCCTTACTGAACCCAACAAACGGCCAACTGGGGGAATTTCGCCCCAGGAAATTTAGGTAAGATACTTAATTTCTATTTACCCCAAGGGACACACAGGTTTAAAAAGACACAGCGTGCTGACGTGATTCCAGAAAAGATTACAATTTATTGACAATGTTCTTTTAAAAAATATATTACTTTTCGAATTGCTTTAAAATCAATTCAGGAATATTGCACAGGTTAACCAGGGCCACTTGATGCATATTACGTGTCAATTAAGGTGCTAGGGTGCAGGGCTGAGGGCTCACTGGCATGGAGGACTGCTGATAAGGGGGGTGGAAAGGGGGCCTTTTGTTAAACCACCACACATTGGAAAACACACACACACACTGGTCACACCAAAGTGCACTACTGTACAGGGGATGCTGAGGGGACCGCCACCTCCGGGGATCTGTCAGTCTCCTGCCTCTGTGGCACCAGCAGCTCCTACCCAAGTGAGAAGAGACAACGGTTAAAGGCTTCATATGACTAGGCCCAAATACATACACCAAAAATATTTTCTTTTTATCACACACACAACCAATCACACACTCTCGAACCCTCTCGATATATAAGCAAAACAAAAAAAAAGAATCAAAAATATACCCAAACTAACTACGACCAGGGGCACAGCGCAGTTGCAGCTTTAACAGGGTTCTGGTGCTAGCAAACAGGCCTGCACCTCACGCTCTATACCCACATACTAATAACCACAAATAAAAATTAGATAAATACTAATACTAATAATTATGAGTTTGTAAAGAAAAGAAACTAAATAGAAACTCAGAAAGAAACAGCAGTAGTGACCCTGGCAGTGTAGTGGCCCGACTTCGTTAGGGACGTGGATGCTTAAGGGCTCCGGCACAGGGGAAGGTGCACTACAACACGGCAGCTTCGCGTAGACATTGGACCCCACCTCGCACGCAAAGCATACGCGGCCGCTTCCCAGACCACACTCCCACTTCCGACGTAGTCGGGCCACACTGCTTGAATACGTAGGAGCGGAGGCACTACCAGTAGCATAAGACGCAGACACTGTGTGGACGTGTGAAACCGCCACACTCACGCTCACACACAAAAGCCCCCAGGACCAAAAACTCCTTCTTCAACGCTCCTGCTGACGACCAGCCGACTCTGCGGAAGACATGAAAAGTATTTGGATTAGCCTGATGTTTTTACACCTATAAGCCACACAAAACACTGCCGCCGTCACGCCAGTACGAAGCTAGCACTGACGACTGCTTATGAGACGAGGCAGGAGGACACGCTCCTGGACCAGTGTGTGCCTCGTCACATATAATTTTCGGTGCGTCCCGACCCTTAATCAAGGGGGAGATTGATTTCCAGACCTGGTTCATACAGTGGGCAGGAAAAGAAAGTGGAAATTCCACCCTAAAGCACTAAACCCAAAATGAATGTGGAATTCCACCCTAACGCACTACACCCAAAATATAAAAAACAAAACAATGAGTGGGCCACTCTGCCACAC
>NW_028220229.1:0-1774 GCF_045865225.1 Trachurus japonicus | reverse complement strand
TAAAGGGATAGTTCAACATTTTGGCAAATTGGCCCATTGCCATAATCGCTATAGTCATAGCAGTAGGTTCATTACCTTTAATTGTAGGTGTAAGCTATTTTCAGTACGGCGGAGCGCAGCAGCTGGCTGCTCAGAGCTACGCTATGGAGGCTAACGGAATTTCTTGGTTTCCCTCATTAAACTCATCAAATTCAACATCCCAAAACTCCACAGCGCTTTTGTAGACAAGTTGTGACCTGCACAACCACCACGCTATGAGATAATGACGGAACGATACGAAACGGAGCCGTTTTAGAGGTAAATTCATACAAAACCGCTGATGCGCGTTGCGTTCAGGGACAGTTTTTCAGCAAGCAGTCTCCGTATTTACCCTGTATTTACCTCGAAAACGGCTCCGTTTCGTATCGTTCCGTCATTATCTCATAGCGTGGTGGTTGTGCAGGTCACAACTTGTCTACAAAAGCGCTGTGGAGTTTTGGGGTGTTGAATTTGATGAGTTTAATGAGGGAAACCAAGAAATTCCGTTAGCCTCCATAGCGTAGCTCTGAGCAGCCAGCTGCTGCGCTCCGCCGTACTGAAAATAGCTTACACCTACAATTAAAGGTAATGAACCTACTGCTATGACTATAGCGATTATGGCAATGGGCCAATTTGCCAAAATGTTGAACTATCCCTTTAAATGAAAACTTACTTGGGGTGTGCTTGTCAAAATGAAGACAATAAATAACATTACCTCAGTCTCTAGGAAGACGAATAAGATCCCCCAACTGTGTCGCACCCCTGCAGTGTGTTTTCTGTGTCTGCAAGGCACAAGCCCTATTCAGCCATTGAGGAGATTTTCTTTGCTTCAGTTAGTTGGCAGTAATTCCCAACAGCCTCCCCTGTTTGGGGCCTCAAAAACTTGCACCCAAATTCCAAAGCTGGGCTCTGTATTGTTGTCTTCTCCTACTTTAGTGCATCAATGCACTAGAGATTATTATCTTAGCAGTTAGTAACTTATAGGACAAAAAGAAAACAAGAAAAAAAAAATGCAATTAACACCGTACAGCTTCTTTGTTCAGATGTTCTAAATTCAACAGTTTAAGTTTTTAATCCAATACTTCATCGAAGACACCGGAAGGATTAGAGAAACTTCAGTAAATGCACAGGCATGTCAAACCATCTGCAAAGCTACATCAATAAACCGTAATGAAATAATCAACATAAAGATGGAGACCAGTTCAGATTTTAAGTTAATTACACATTACATTCAAAACATTGTCTCTACAAACAAGTTTAGTGACACAAAAGAGTTTAGTGCTCACCTTCTCCGGTGCAACAAAAATGCTTGAGACTTTGCTCAGTAGGTTGAACTTTGACCCAAACACTGTTGACACAGCCCACAAGCATCAACCACAGATCCCTGTGGTCTCAACTACTACGAATCGATTCAGTCAGTGGGATTCAACCTGCAACTGGCAAGAAATACTGCATTTTGTGCAAAGCAGATATCTAGGCAAGCAATATTAGGATCAGTGACAAATAAAAAATTATTTATATTATAGTATGCATCAGATTTGTCAAAATGTAGTACATTGTGTATTCATGTTGGGTTTAGGTCATTTAAAATGGCATTTGAAGACCCTGAAAATGTCAAATGGTGTAACCATAAAATAATGATAGATATTTAATGTTATCCACCTACAGTGAATTTAAGTGTACTTATAAAAAGTATACTTTCCTGACATATCTTGACACAAACATTGAATTGAAATTGATTTTTTGCAGTATTTCT
>NW_028220228.1:0-6962 GCF_045865225.1 Trachurus japonicus | reverse complement strand
CGGACATTTCATTTCATTTCATTTTGATTTATTTCATTCATGGTATTCTCACATAGTTGCACATATACATTGTGTACACATTTTCACCATGAACGAAAAGGAGCAGGATGAAGAAAAAACTTATAATACCTGCCCCTCTCTGTTGTTACAAATTTCATTGGCTTACTTCAACACCAATATTATTCTCTGTTTCAAAATATTAAAGATGATGAAACATAGTAATGACAAAAAACAAACAAACAAACAAACAAAATAACGGTAAACACCACTCGTCTATCTATCTTTTTCTTTTTTCCCTTCTTTTTTTCTTTCTCCTTCTTCTTCTTTGTAGATGCTTATCTTTTCTTTTTTAAACATTTTCTTAAACTGAGACATACTTGTATAACTTTTCAGTTCCTTGCTTTGTGAATGCCATACTTTTACACCTGCAACAGAAATACACATTTGTTTTAAGCTTAACCTTCCAAATGTATGTTTAAAATCAAGCTTCAGTCTGTTGTCCCTTTCCTCCAATTTAAACAAGCTTTGTAAATGTTCAGGTAATGATCTGTTCTTTGCTTTAAACATTATTTTTAGGGTCTGTAATTCTATTATATCAGCCATTTTCAACAAACCTGCAGAAATAAAAAATCTATTTGAGGGATCTCTATTACCTGCCTTGTGGATTACTCTTACTGCTCTTTTTTGTAGCAGAATCAGAGGAGCGATGTTACTTACATACTGTAAGTGTTGCCCCACACCTCCACGCAGTAATTAAAATATGGCAAAATAAATGTACAATACAAAATTCTTAGGGCCGGATTTACTAAAGGTTTGCGTGTATTAAAACGTGTGCAAACGTGATTGCACGCGCAAACACATGTGGAACCTGATCTACTAACCGGACGCACCGAGGATTGCGTCCCTCACACGGGCAGAATAGCACGTGCGATCCATTTAGCGTGTTTGCCTTGATGAATATGTAAATATGGGCGTTTTCAGCCAGAACGTGCTAAATACTGGGAGGAGTAGATGCAATAGATTTATTTAGCGCTTGCAATGTGATTTACCAAACCAGGAAGAGATTGCGGTGGCTGTTTTTGCGTCTTTATTCACCACGTCTGAAAACCATGTACTAACTGATACAACTTTGCCAAAACGTATGCGTTTATTGGTTTGATACCTGTCAGAGCCCCGTGATCTTACATCTCTGCATTTCCTCACGTCTGGGTAATTCTGTAACAGTTTTTCAGCCGTGTTAAAAGTCTTTTACGCGCCGTTACGCACGGGGCACGTCTGTCCTGCAGTGCGCTCCTCTCCTCTCCTTTCCTCTCCTCTCACCTGGCTGCTCAGCTCCGACTCTCGGTCCCGGTCCCGGACTGAGACACGTCACCACTGCCTTCACCCGTCTTTAATCCCTCTGGTCAGTGGTCAGAGCGTTTAGATCCGTGTGTCCCACCTGAGCTCTCTATTAATCCACTCGATCATGGGCGGCACACACACACACACACACACACATATTACAGGTGTGTGATTGTCGCTGCAGCTGCTGCCTGTTCGTCACTATATGACGAGTTGGGCCCTGTAGCGATTTGTGTTTATTTATCTAAACAGAGCGCGAGAGAGATGAACACACATGCTGTCATTGCATCGGATCAAATGTCATTCTGTCCCTTCGTCCGTCCAGCTCTCTGTCCACACTCTCTATGGCGGAAACGATTACACGCGCAAAACCCTCATTTACATATTGTGGTTTGCACGTGTTTTCATTTAGCGGGTTACTCTTAGTAGATCACCTGTTTTGCGTGCACTAACCAAACTCGCAATATTATAGCGGGCGCAAACAATATAGCGTCCGCTATCTGAGATCTTAGTAAATCCGGCCCTTAGTGTGTTAGTGTCCAAGACAAACTTAACCTTATTCAAAATATAGATACTCTTTGCCACCTTGGCTTTTACATATGCTATGTGGTTTTTCCATGTCAATTTGTCCTCCAGGATAACACCCAAAAACCTAAATACAGACACTCTTTCGATACTCTCTCCTGCAAATGAAAGTTCAATTTCCTCCTTTTTTCGATTTGTAAAAACCATAAATTTTGTTTTTTTCAAATTTAACAAAAGCTTGTTTTCATCAAACCATCTCTTAAGTTTAACCATTTCATTAGTGATGTTTTCTGCAATAATCCCCAAATCATCCCCAGAACAAAAAAAATTAGTATCATCAGCAAACAAAACAAACTGTAGAATCTTTGAAACTTCACAAATATCATTAATATATAAAATAAAAAGTTTAGGTCCCAAAACAGATCCTTGTGGGACTCCACATACAGTCCTCATGCATTCTGATTTGTAACCCTCTAGCTGAACATATTGTTTTCTATTTCTTAAATAACTACTTAACCAGTCCAAGGCAATTCCTCTCACACCATAATTATGTAATTTTGAAATTAAAATTTCATGATTTATTGTATCAAACGCCTTTTTTAAATCAATAAAAACCCCAATTGTATATTTTTTGTTATCAAATGCCGTTGTTATTTCTTCCGTTATTTTCATTAGTGCCATTGCTGTAGATCGGTTGGTTCGAAACCCATACTGACTCTCACTCAGCAAGTGATTCTTTTCAAGAAATATGTCTAACTTCTGTACAAACAGTTTTTCAAGCACTTTTGAAAATTGTGAGAGCATTGACAATGGTCTATAGTTATTAAATTCATGTTTGTCGTCTGACTTAAATAAAGGAATAACCTTTGCCGTTTTCATTCTCTCTGGAAAAACACCTGTACTTAAAGAGAGATTAAATATGTAATTTAAAGGTTTAATTATACAATCAATAGTTTTTTTTCACTATACACATGTCTATCCCATCACTGTCTGTTGATGTCTTACTCTTTGTTTTGGTTATGATCGATATTATTTCATTCTCACTCACCCCACCTAGGTACATTGACTGTAACACCTTGCTTCCCATTTTTTCTTTTCTCTCGAATTGTTGACTCTCGAATTGTTGACTCTCTACAGAGTCCGTTGTGTGCGCAGAGCAGAGGACATCTTAAAGGACCCCACACATCCCTCTCACAGCATGTTCACAATCTTGCAGTCAGGAAGAAGGTACAGAAGCATCAAAGCAAGAACCACTCGCCTGTTGAACAGCTTCTTCCCCACAATGATCAGACTCCTTAACAAAAGAATGTGAATTAACTGATTTTTTAGAGTGTTTATCTAATGATAACTTTTATTCTCTTTTATTTATGATCATTCATTTTATATGTTGTTTTTAATTATACATGTTTTACTTATTTATTGTTGAAATTAATGCACTGATCTTGATCTCGAATGGTGGATGTGTGAAACATAATTTCGTTTTTATGTGACGCATAAGAATGACAAATAAAACCTATCTATCTATCTATCTATCTATCTATCTATCTATCTATCTATCTATCTATCTATCTATCTAACAGTGTGAATGGTGGAAGGGAAAAAGAGCAAGAGGAGCAATATGTAAACTAACGTAATAAACATGTAAACAGTGAAAGACCAATGTTTGACGTCAACGGTATTTAAGGCACGGTTAAGGAGAATGAAACCAGTCATGTGTAGCGTGCTTGGGTCATGTCTTTGTCTTTTCCTTTACTTTTCTTGGGACACGGCTCAGGTTTTGATGACTGTTAAGTGAATAAAACTCTACTGCATCGAACTTTAACTTGATTTGAAGACTCTAGTTTATTTTATATTGGTGTATTAAAAGACTGTTAAAGGGACATTGTGTAACTTCTCCTGTTATCGAAAATCGATTATTTCATTCAAAAGTATGTTTTTCATTAATCAGTGATCCCCCCCATCAACAAACGGAAGTGTTCCTTTCAGCTCTGAATGAGCCGTTCATATCATTCATATCTACATGGAGCGGGTAAGCTCGGTGCTGGCTGCCATGTGGTGTCGCCATGTTTATACGTTCAGTGGCAGCGTGACGGTAGGAAACCACAGAAACTCAGCGGAGACACCGGAGCTGTCGGCTCAGGTCGAGGTGGCGTCTGTGAAAAGTCACCGCGGTAACGGAGTGAGGAGGAAAGGAGCGTTACACTGATGCTGCATTCACATGCAGTCGGGCAGACGGCCGTCGGTAACAAACTAGATGTCATTTTAGTCACAGAAGTCCAGAGAAAGCCGGTAAAACGTTGGTCAGGTAAACAATACCACATCGTCATGACAACATATTGTCACGTGTATTGTTTTGCCTCGTGCTGACGGACGACTTGTTTACATAGAGGCTTGTTTATGCCGTTACGTGCAGCGGCTGTCGTCCATCTGCTGTCTGCCCAATTTCACATGAATGCAGCATGAAAAATACGATTGAGTTGCTTGTGATATACAACCACAACGCTAAGTGGGAGTAATTCCTACACAATGTACCTTTAATCTCCAGCTCATTCCGGGTTTGCAAGCAACGTGCATTTGTTTTGTTATCAGTTTAAAGGCGGCAGTTGTCCTCCAGAGATTTATCAGACTTCTAATGTCCTTTTAACATAAGACACATAACACATGAGTGGGTATGTGGTTATTTTAAATGTGGTTAAATCCACTAAAAAAGGCTGTTTATACTGAGTTTGCCTTTCTGTTCACGAGCGCTGTCATGAGTGCATATGAGGATGAACGAGTGAGCTGCTAGCCACCATGACAACTGGTAAGAGATGTCAGTCATGTCATGTGTCATTGCCATGGTGCTCTGTTACTGTCTGTCACAGCTAGGTGACTCTTTCATCCCTCACTACTGAGTAGCTGCTTTGGTTTAACAGCACCGTCCTGGGCAGGTGACAAGTGTGTACAAAGATTCAGCTGGCAGAACCACAGGCACATGTTTGCAGACACAGACTCAGACTGTTGTTGCTCACACGTAAAGCAGTGTGACATGAAAAAAGTTTTTCTTTAAGTGAATAACAGAGAAAATAAATTAAAATAATATAAAATTAGCTCATTTAAATTATGTATATGGTTTTAATTTACAGAGGGTATTATTGTAACATTGGAGATGTATTTTCATGAAAATGGAAAAACGAAGGCTAAAAAGTTAAAGGGATAGTTCACCGAAAATTGAAATTTCACTCATTATCTACTCACCCTCATGTCGACTAAGGGCTGGGAGAAGTTTCAGAGTTATCCGTGGCTTCTCTGAGTTACAGGGGGTCTCGGCGTAGCAGTGCATGTCCATATAACGGTTGCAAATGGATACCAACTGTCTTCGTAACAAAAAGACACACCAAAAAAACATTCAAATACCTCCATGCTGCTCGTATGTAATGTCCGTCTTGTATTGAAGCCCCGAAATGCGAAATTGTCAAATTTGGACAAACTGGGAAGAGGACGGACCCTGGTTCGTCCAAATTTGACGAACCGGGAAGAGGAGCTTCGAGAAGCTTCCGCTACAAACAAGCTTGAAATATATAACTTATTTAATTTTTTTGGGACATTTCGCATTTCGGGGCTTCAATACAAGACGGACATTACATACGAGCAGCATGGAGGTATTTGGATGTTTTTTGGTGTGTCTTTTTTGTTACGAAGACGGTTGGTATCCATTTGCAACCGTTATATGGACATGCACTGCTACGCCGAGACCCCCTGTAGCTCAGAGAAGCCATGGATAACTCTGAAACTTCTCCCAGCCCTTAGTCGACATGAGGGTGAGTAGATAATGAGTGAAATTTCAATTTTCAGTGAACTATCCCTTTAACTTAATTGAAAACATTGTGTTTTTCTTTGCAGTGCTTGTACAGTATCGAGTAAAAACTTTCTTGCTTTTATTTTCATATTTTATTTTGAGATGTACTCGACTGATACACCAAGTGCTGTTAGCACCTTTGTATTTACAATTCAGACCCCAAACATTATTCTCCGATAGGGATATTCAATTGGTTCTGATATACATCTTTGATGTGAAGATCTATTAATTTCACATCGGCTTTTGTTTATTTATTTTATTTTCTACCCTGCAGTAGCAGTCTTAGTGTATGAGTGTACAGTCAGTTCAAAAGCACTCTGGGTGTCACGTCTTCAGGGAAACTGGACCCAATAATACAGACTCCGAAGACTGATAAGGCAAAAACAAAAGATTTATTAACCTCATGGAGGAACACACACAGGCAAACCAAGGTATTGCACAAAACCTAGATAAGGGATTAAGCCTGGGTTTGTTGGTCAAGTTACTATGGTGATTTATTCTATGCAGCTAGCCTGCTCCAGACCAGGCTAACAGCCAGGCTAAGTTGATTCTGTTGTCTTTATCTGTCAAGTCAGCAGTCACTCTGATCAGAAATCAATGTGTTTCATACAGTTATTCCATGTTCTTATATAGGCTACTGTATTGGCCTGATTTCTAAAACAAACAAAATGCATACAAATCTTTGTATGATATTTTCTATGACCACTAGTAGCTACTACATCACTGGCTTCTCATAAAAAGCAATGGAGCAAAAATAGCATGTAGATTTATTTTTATAAAATATGTTACAAAATATATTGGCCTAAATATTGGTTGAGGTAAGAAAATAAGAATGAAATTGAGTGAGTGTGAGCAGCCACCTTCCAAATAATTTATATAGCTCATGTGAACATTGTTATCAGCAATTTATTCATTTCGTTGTCAAGATTAATTTTAACCTGTCGCACTTTTGGCCATTTTTGCTGTATGAACTTGTATTACTTTGGAATTTGTGCAATGAATCAGCTTCCACTGCTCATCATTAAGGCAAAGTGCACAACTGTTCATTTGTGAAAGGAACTTGAGTTGTGATTATAGTTTTCAGTCTGCCGTCTGCTCTCTGAGCTTTACCACAGCAGCGGTGCTTTTTTTTTTTTTTTCAAGAGGTGATTCACATGACATCAGCATTAAGTTCCTGTTGATTGGAGGAAAGTAGCCACACCTGTCCTCTCATCGGTGAATCTGTGATCAATCTCTGTGGTCTACTGACGAGAGAATA
>NW_028220227.1:0-84303 GCF_045865225.1 Trachurus japonicus | reverse complement strand
TCCTCCCACTTTGGTTCCACTTAAACTGGTGTGAAAGCTGCTGGTTCGCCAGACGGCACCGAGGTTCTGAGGCCTGGACTACACGAATACGATATATTCCTAAACGCACATTTTTCTGTCCAATTGGGCCTCTCAACCACACGAACACAGCGAATTCACCCACATAAACGGAGAAATCGTTTACCAGTTTTGCCTCTTTATATGGACAGAGATATTTCTGTTGTGTGGACAGAGTTTTTTTTTTTTAAACGAAGACGAAAATATCTGCTTAAAAAAATATCCATATACGTGTAGTCCAGGCCTGAGACTCCAGAACCGAACCAGAGCCAGAACCAGAACCGTGCCAGTGTGAAACCGCTAAGAGAAACAAACACCTGGTCCAGCGAGTCTCACCTGAGCTGGACTCGGTCTCGATGTCGACCAGCGGTTTCCCCACCAGCGCCGTGGCGTCCACGTCGTAGTAGAGCCTCTTGATGACGCCGTCGTAGCGGCTGGTGATGGTGACGGACGCCTTGTCGCTCTGGACCTCGCAGATGCTGTCGAACTGGGACACCTTGTCCCCCTCCTTCACGTACCTGAGGGACAGGACAGACACACCGGGACCACTCAGCTGGACCAGGACCTGAACTGGTCTCAGCACCAGGACCTGAACTGGTCTAATGGGTCTGTGGTGGATTCACTGGTCTCAGTGTTTGTGTTTGTTCTGTGGTGTCCATTTTGACAAGAATATTTATTTTCATTTTAGTCTGAGTCACTCACCATAGACTGGATTTAGTTTAACCCTCCTGTTGTCCTCCTGGGTCAAGGAAGGAAGGAAGGACAAAGGGAAAGATGGGAGGAAAGAAGGAAGGGAAAAAGGAAGGAAAGATAGATGGAGGGAGGGAACAGATTGGGTCAATTGGGTCAAAAAGGAAGGAAGAAGTAAGGACGTAGGGAAGGAAGGAATGAAGGAACGAACAAACGAACGAACGAAAGATGGAGGGAGGGAGGGAACAGATTCGTTCAAGGAAGGAAGAAGAAGGAAGAAGGAAGGGAAAAGGGATTGTGGAAAGAAGGAAGGGTGAAAGGAAGGAAAGAAGGAAGGATGGAGGAAGGGAACAGATTGGGTCAATTTGACCCAGAAGGACAACAAGAGGGTTAAATCGGTGGAAATCAGTTTTAGTCTCATTCTAGTCTTTTGATGTAATTTGACAGTTTTGTTTTACTGTGATAGATTTTGCAAAAGGATGTTTGTCATAGTGGTAAAAACTCCATTAGCGTAGCCTACCTTTAACTATGTGTTTAGTTATTTAAACTAAGAATGTACCATATTACTCTTGTATAATAAAAATGAATGTCTAAGTGCAATACATAATCATGTCCTTCACAGGTTCTTGTTTATTTTCTAACTGACCAACCAGAGACCTGACTGAGAGTTTGAATTTGAGTTAAAATAAGATAATTATTTGGTTAAAAAGGAAAACAATCGAGGCATTGAGGATGGTTGTAATAGAAAGTTTTCGTTAAAGTTTTAGTTGGTACCTACCACTCCTTCACCGTCACCTCCATGATCCCCTCTCCGATGTCCGACAGCTTGAACTGGACGATGGGTCCTCGACTCACTGCAGGAGAAACACAGTGACGTCATCATCATCATCATCATCATCAGGGATGCTCCGATCAATCGGCCGATATCTGGAGCCTGAACAGGTCGATTGTTGATCGTTGCGCTCTCAAAGCTCAGATCAGGAAACACACAGCGTTCAACCACCGAGTGGGAGCAGCTTCACCTGTCTGAACCCCAAACACTACGTAGTGGACGGTCGCTTGCTTAGTGGCAGGTAGTGTTGTCACGATACCAACATGTTGGTACCGGTATCGGTACCAACATGTTGGTATCGATACTTTTCGATACTTTTCCAAATAAAAAGAGAACACAAAAAATGTCACTATTGGCTTTATTTTAATAGAAAATCTTAGAACTATAACCTATGCATCAGTAATCAGTAAATCAGTAAACAGTTACTGCTGCTGCAGGATTAAATTTCCATCAATATTAATCTGAACTCTTCCTAAGTTAAAACATTAGTGGTCTGTTTAAAAATGAATATCAACTTGTTTTCTTTGTATTATTTGAGGTCTGAAAACACTGCATCTTTTTTTGTTATTTTGACCAGTTGTCATTTTTGGGAGAAATTGTTATCAGTAGTTTATAGAATGAAACACAGACGTTCATGTTACTCAAACACACACACACCTATTGTTTCCCATATGTAGACCAAATTGACTCTGCCCCCCCCCCCCATCAACGCAATATCGTTCCGTTAATTCATCTCTGCGTAGCGCTGCTTCGCTGTGTTCACTCACTCACACAGAGAGAGACACAGAGAGAGACAGAGAGCATGCCAGTGGTGGTAAAAACGAAACTTATCCGTTATGTTTGCATTAATTAACGAGTCTGTGGCGGCCGTCTCTCTCGCGCGCGCTGGTGCACACACACAGATCTGCGATAGACTGGCGACCTGTCCAGGGTGTACCCCACCTCTCGCCCAAAGTCAGCTGAGATAGGCTCCAGCTCACCCGTGACCCTAGTGCAGGATAAGCGGTATAGAAAATGAATGAATGAACCTTGCTTCGTTTGTGACTCGCTCACTCGCTCGGCACGGCTCAAATTACAATGCGGCGACTTCACACGGCGACGTCACCACTGCCGGCGGCGCAAAATGAAAGTACCGGTCCCATCTAAGCGCAGTATGGTACCGTTTTAAATGCGTCAGTACCCCGGTACCACTCTAGTACCGGTATACCGAACAACCCTAGTGGCAGGATAGTAACCACACATCGGTTTTTACATCCTGCCGAGTTTCTGAGCGACACACAAAAACAAGAGGGATCTGCAATTTGATACTTTTAAAGAAATAAGACAAATTTTGTCTGCGGCGGCTTCCGTAGCGCAAATGGATGCATCACGTGCAACGCGTGAACACAAGAGCGCGCCCCAGGCAAATTCAATCCAGGACTGTTTAGGCTGTAAAAATGTCCTGAATTACATAGTTTAGTGTAAACTCTGGACTATCTCCCTTCAGGACACTTTGATTGCAGCGAACAAGCAGTGTGGAGGAATATTAAGTGGTTTTTGTGTAGTTTTATGGACATTTCTGTGTCGGGCCCTATTAAAGCAGAAGTAAGTGATATTTTTGTGTTAATATAAGTCTTAAATAGTTATATCTTCCGACAGCAATCACTTACATAGAGTGTTTGGTCTGAAACACGGGTCTGTCAGTCACTCTGCTCTGCTCTGAGCCGAGGAGAAAACATTTATCGTATCCTACAGTTTTTATCCAATGAGGAGAGAGAACGGCATGCAGGGCTGTGTGTGCAGCCAAGGGACGCCGTGAATGTGGTGACGTAGGGACGAGGACTGTTATGGTGCGTTCAAGGAAACTCGTAGACTCGTGTTTTTCCGACCTGTGAAGTCGTACCAGTTCAATCTGGTACGAGTACCAGTTCAATCTGGTACGAGTTCACGGGTCAGAAGTTACGAGTGGCCGTTATAGTGACTTTCACAGGTAAAACAAGTCGGAGAAACACGAGTGGGTTACCTGGAACGCTACAAAGTCGTAAGTTGTGACTTGAAGCTGTAATTTACGATTTCAAAAGCCTGCCTGGAACGCAGCATTAGCGAAAACGACCGGATCGCTTACTTCTGCTTTAAAGCAGATATCAGTGGCACGGCCGTTTCGGCTAATGCTGTGTTCAAGGCAGGCTTTTGAAACCGTAAGTTACAGCTTCAAGTCACAACTACGACTTGGTAGCGTTCCAGGTAACCCGTAGCTCGTGTTTTTACCGTCCTGTTGTCTGTGAAAGTTCCCTATAACGGCCACTCGTAACTTCCGACCCGTGAACTCGTACCAGATCGAACTGGTATGACTTCACAGGAAGGAAAAACACAAAGTACGAGTTTCCTTGAACGCACCATGAGTTAGCAGCCCCCGCCCTTGTCAGGCATCAATTGGTCCTCGTGCTACGTCACCACATTCACGCGCATCCCTTGGCTGCACCAGCAGCAGGTCCACCGGTTCATTTACACACAGTTCAGTCAGTCAGGACCAGATCGGACCAGGACCAGGACCGGGACCTGGACCAGAACCAGAACCATGTGAAGTTCTGGTCCTGATGATCAGCGGAGACTTTGTGGACCTTTCACAGAGCGGTTGGTCCTGGTTCAGGACTCAGAAAACCACTTTAAACTGGACCAGATCCCAGACGGGTTCATCTGATCTGGATCGAACTGATGGAACTGGACTCTGGTGAACCCGGGTCTCAGGTCTCAGGACCCAGTTCTGCCCCCCCCTCCCCCCCAGACTCTGGTTCTGGATCTCTCTCACACTCTCACACACACACACACACACACACACAATGGTTCAGTCTCACTTCCTGTGATTTTCAAATTAAAAGTTTCACCGATTAAAATTATTATTATTAGGATTAATTTTCCAAATAGAAAAAAAACAACAAAACTGGTCCGGTCCAGGATAACAGAGTCCAAACTGATCAATGAACTGATGAATTATTGATGACACACACACACACACACACACACACACACCCCCGACCCCCCAGCAAAGAGAATCCAGACCCAGACCACCAGCACCTGAAGAGCTGAACCCTGGTTCAACTTGGACCAAAAACTACAAAAACCTCTAAACCTCCAACCGAGAGAGAGCGAGTGAGAGTGAGTGAGTGAGAGAGTAAGGGGGTGAGTGAGTGAATGAGTGGTTGTCATGGAAACGACATGATTGACAGGCTGGCCCCTCCCCCGCCGCATCGCGCCGCCGCCGCAACTCGCTCAAAGGCAACAAGGAAATGAGAGATAAGAAGAAGATGATGATGATGAAGGCAGCAGCAGCGGTGGCGGCGGCGATGGCGGCGAAGGGGGAGAGGTGAAGGTGTGTTAGTGTTGGCGGTCCGGTTCCATCCGGTTCCATCCGGTTCCATCCGGTTCCGTCCGGTCGGGTCCGGTCACTTGAGGTCCAGCACCATGCTGGCCGGGTTCTCCAGGTATTCCCGCCACAGGTTGGAGAAGCGGCACATGGTGGCGCCGTCGTTGATGCGGTGATCCGCCGACCAGCTGACCGCCATGATGTGAGCCGGGACCACCTGACCGCCGGCGCCGAACCGGGGCAGCACCTGAGAGCACACACACACACACACACACACACACACACACATTAGTCGGTTGCCGCGAAATGCGATGCTAATTTCTGTTAGCCCGTCTATGAGGTTTTACATTATACGTTAGCATTAAGCTAGCGGACTTTATACTTGGCTGTGTGTTTTGAACGTTGTTGGTTTGATTGAACATCTTTGATGCTTAAATACATATATTACCGCTTAATATATTGCTTTACTCTTTATTTTATGCCATTTTTACTGTAGGGCAGGCTAATCTTCAATTCGGCGTGACAAATAAAACCATGAAGCAAAAAGATTTTGCCTTTTGTTTGAGAACTGACATTGATGTACAATAATTCAGTTAACAGTTGTAAATGTACCTTATAGGGTTTATTTTTTAATATTTTACCATTCAAAAGCAAGCTCAGTGCTGTCTGTCCCATAGAAGAACATGATAGCGGCAGCCTGCTGTAGCCCCTCTGTTATATCAATCGCTCTGCTTGTGGTGCAATACATACAACAGTCTCCAGCTGCAATGAAGCACACGCTGGAGTCGAGCAATGGGGGCGTGGTTTTTGTGATTCCTGATTGGACGGAGGTAAATTCATGCAAAACCGCTGATGCACGTTGCATTCAGGGACAGTTTTTCATCAACAGTCTCTGTATTTCCCTCTAAAACAACTCTGTCTGGTAACGTTGTGTTAGTATCTCATAGCGTGGTGAATGTGCAGGTCACAACTTGTCCACCAGAGCGTTGTGGAGTTGTTGGATTGTGTATTTGATGAGTTTGATGAGGGAAACCAAGAAATCCCATAATGAGCCTCCGTAGCGTAGCTCTGAGCAGCTCGCAGCTCTGCTCTGGATTATGGCAATGGGCCAATTTGACAAAATGTTGAACTATCCCTTTAAGCTCTAATTACCTTTCTTTCTTTTTTTATTATATACCCTGCACACACACACAGGAAGGGGGCGGGGCTTGGCTTATCTAAGTACTTTGACCTCTGTGGTGTGTTCATGGGCCGTGGGAAAGTCTGGAACTCACCTGCATTTTCCCCAGCGCTCCGATGGCGACCTCAGGAGGGAGGATGACTGGTTTGGCGTACGTCCCTCCGATCTACAACACACACACAGAGGAAACAGGTTGTGGTTAGAGCGGGTCTAGAGTCCGTCTCCGTCCTCAGAGCGGCGGCGTCTGGACTCACTGATCCGATGTTGGACAGGGTGAACGTTCCCCCCGTCAGCTCCGACGTTCCCAGCTGCCCCACGGCGCCGAGCGTCTGCAGCCGGTTCAGCTCCTGGGCGATGTCGAACACGCTGAGCAGCTGCACGTTCTTCACGTTGGGCACCAGCAGACCCTGACTCGTGTCCATCGCCAGCCCGATGTTGTGAGACGCCTGAGGGCAAAGAGACACACCAAGGTGATTAGATATAAATGATGTGAAGTAACCGGGTCAGACTGATCCAGACCCAGTGATCTGATCGGATTCTGGGAAACCTGATCAATGACAACTGATTAATGATTATCTGACACATAACAGGTCTGATCTGCTGTTAAAGGGATATTCAGCTACAAATTCAGTTGGGACAGACTTTCAAACCAAGAACTTTTTTATCTGGGCCAGATGTTTTCAGTGACACAAACATACGAAATGTAGAGAAAAAGGGTGATTTTCTGCCTCTGCGCTGGTCTCACATTTGGGCTTATTCTGACCAAATGGTAGCTCCTATCAGAAAAAGAAGCAGACCGTGGTCGTCGTAAGGATTTCCTGAACACTTTGGTATGATTTTGGTGTTTCTACAGTAAATATTTTGGAAACACTTGCAAGTTATAAACAGGGGTCCCTCCTGCTTCTCTTTGTATTAGAGTCAATGGGCGGCAGGAAGAGACCTGGCCGCAATGAGAGACTCACAGTTTAAATTTTGTAAGTCTCTCTGCTTCGATGAACACATTGTTAGAGAGAGGACAGAGGAGATCAGATCAGCTGCTGGTTAATTTTAGTCAGAGTCTCCAGGTCATGTGACCGACAGATACCCCCACCTCTTACCCCCCCTCTTACCCTCTTACCCCCCCCCCACTCAGAGTCACATGACTGGGCCGGTCCTGGGTCCTGGGAGAGGAGTCGGGGTCTCTCAGCCAATCAGAGCGGAGGACCTCCCACCTCCTCTCTGACCTCTGGAGTTTCTGTCCTCCTGCACGTTGGGACGTTGTCATGGTGACGGCAGCATCTGGTCCACACACAGCAGCCCTACAGAAGAAGGATGGGATGTAGGAGCTCAGTGCATCATGGGAGTTTGGTGAAAGAAGCTAAAATGAGTCGTAGCAACAAGTAATAAATATTTGTCACATGAAGTAAAGACATTGGCCTTTGGTCAGCCCTAGATATTATGGTATTTAGTCTAGTACGAAGAGGGGGGTATCATGCACCCCCCGGAAATATACTTCTAACCAGTGTTTCTAGATTGGAAAAAATGTGTAGAAAATGATGAGCTATGTTAAAAAGTTGTCAGAATGTCCCATGTATCATTTTTATGCAAATTAGTGCCGCCATTATCGAAAAAACCTAATTTCACTATATCTCAGCCAATACTGCAGATATCTGAACAAATAAGGTGTCTAGACCCATGTTTTGGGGGTCAGAGATCACAATAAAACTATTCATAAAGTGATCACATGTTGGTGGCATGCTAGTAAGCAAACCTAACCCTTTTACCAATTACAAGACGCCAATATTGGAGATACCAAATAAGGTGTCTAGACAGAGGTTGTTGTGTGTTTAACCAAGGTTTATTTGGATCAAACATCATAATAGAACTCTTCTTGATGTGACCACTCTTCTCTTTCCCATGCCAGATAAACAGTCAAGTAAATGGTTCTCCACTATGCATCACTCATCATCGTTTTCACTGAAATCATCAGAGTTAAACTCATCCTCTCCTTCCTCTTTCTCCTCCTCTTCCTGTTCATGCTCTCCAGTGTCATGGGGATCAACCAGTGAAGTTGGTAGGATAGGACCACAGGACCACACCGGTTTCAACACTCCTTCATCAGTCTTCATCCATCCCTGCCCCTCATCATAGGGTTTTGGTTTTTCCAGAATAGGTTCATCAGCTCGCTAGTACAAGGCGACATAGTAGTTCACACGTCAGGCTGCAGGCATGTGGCTTCAGAGCAGAGTGGCACGGAGGAAGGCCAGCCAGGTCAACCTTAGACTTGTAAGTGAGTTTCCTGTCCTCCCCCACCATGTTGCGGAGCAACTTGGCAGGGACAACATCCACTGAAGACTCACAACTCTGTCCAGACATCAGACAGGTGGATTGCTCCAACTGCCTCAGCACCTCAGGCTTGACACTCTAGCAGTCACTGAGTTGACTGAATACGTGAAACCTGGGATTCTTCTTCAAGGGCCCCACCTTCCGGGGTGTCGAGTGGCGCAGTGGGTTAAGCAGGCGCCCCATATATTGAGGCTATGTTCCTCGTGCAGGCGGCCCTGGTTTGAATCCCACATCGGACGGCCCTTTGCTGCGTGTCATTCCCCCCCTCTCTGCCTCCCTATTTCCTGTCTCTCTCAACTGTACTGTCAAATAAAGGCATGAAAAAGCCAAAAATATATACATGGCACTGGTACAGTCTTCTCCACTGATATGAACACATAGAACCCAAGAAGAGTGGTGCGGTAGTCTTCTCCCAGGGATTCTGCAGCTCGGAGATGTTGAGAAGCTTCCTGGATCTTCACACTGTAGGGGTCTGATGAAGTCAGCTGTAGCAGCCTTGCCCACAGCTTCTGCTCGTACTGTAACACATCCATCTCAACATCAGTGGGGACAGGTGCACCAGAAGCCAGGCAGTAGTAGTACTGCAGAATCCCTGGGAGAAGACCACCGCACCACTCATCTTGGGTTCTATGTGTTCAGTGGAGAAGACTGTACCAGTGCCATCAAAGGGAGAAGGAAGGTGGGGCCCTTGAAGAAGAATCCCCGATTTCACGTATTCAGTCAACTCAGTGACTGCTAGAGTGTCAAGCCTGAGATGCTGAGGCAGTTGGAGCAATTCACCTGTCTGATGTCTGGACAGAGTTGTGAGTCTTCAGTGGATGTTGTCCCTGCCAAGTTGCTCCGCAACATGGTGGGGGAGGACAGGAAACTCACTTACAAGTCTAAGGTTGACCTGGCTGGCCTTCCTCCGTGCCACTCTGCTCTGAAGCCACATGCCTGACGTGTGAACTACCGTGTTGACTTGTACAGGTGAGCTGATGAACCTATTCTGGAAAAACCAAAACCCTATGATGAGGGGCAGGGATGGATGAAGACTGATGAAGGAGTGTTGAAACCGGTGTGGTCCTGTGGTCCTATCCTACCAACTTCACTGGTTGATCCCCATGACACTGGAGAGCATGAACAGGAAGAGGAGGAGAAAGAGGAAGGAGAGGATGAGTTTAACTCTGATGATTTCAGTGAAAACGATGATGAGTGATGCATAGTGGAGAACCATTTACTTGAGTGGTCACATCAAGAAGAGTTCTATTATGATGTTTGATCCAAATAAACCTTGGTTAAACACACAACAACCTCTGTCTAGACACCTTATTTGGTATCTCCAATATTGGCGTCTTGTAATTGGTAAAAGGGTTAGGTTTGCTTACTAGCATGCCACCAACATGTGATCACTTTATGAATAGTTTTATTGTGATCTCTGACCCCCAAAACATGGGTCTAGACACCTTATTTGTTCAGATATCTGCAGTATTGGCTGAGATATAGTGAAATTAGGTTTTTTCGATAATGGCGGCACTAATTTGCATAAAAATGATACATGGGACATTCTGACAACTTTTTAACATAGCTCATCATTTTCTACACATTTTTTCCAATCTAGAAACACTGGTTAGAAGTATATTTCCGGGGGGTGCATGATACCCCCCTCTTCGTACTAGACTAAAAGTACAATTTGTATAATTACATTTTCAATATACTATTCAAAATACAAATATACTTGAAATACAATAAAGTACACTTTTTTTTCACCAGGGCAGCCTCTGTAGTTCGTGATGTCATGAATGTCCTGCCACACCGCCTGTGAGTTGTTGCTGGACAGGTGGGACTCTATCTTCCTCTTATGGTCCGCTTTGGCTTTTTTAATGCTTCTCTTCAGATCCGCTCGAGCAGTTCTGTATAAGGCTTCGTCTCCGGACCTGAAGGCAGCATCGCGGGCTTTGAGGAGTGTACGGACCTGACTGGTCACTTGATGTAGTCCAGTACCGTACTAGTGAAGGTTTCCAGCTCGTGATGTTCAAATAGGTCCCAGTCAGTCACTGTGAAGCAGTCCTGCAGCCTGGAGAGTGCATTCTCAGGCCAGGTTGTGATGGTCTTTGTGGTTACAATCCACGGGGAGCCCGGTGTTCTTGTTATCTCCTCTGGGATGTTGTGCGAGTGCTGGTAAACACTCGTAATGGGTGTCTGGTGCTGAGCCCCGATTTCCAGGAGGTTCTGTCCAGTGTAGAGGATGTTCGCAGAGCCGAGTGTGCAAAAACAAATTAGAGAAAAGTACCGTAACATCAAAAGAGAGCAATGAGAGGAAGAGCCGTGAGCCGCTGCACAAATGCGCGCCGCCATCTTGCATCATTATCTGCGGCGAAACCGCATTCATTTCATCAATATTTTGTTATTATATTCTGGTGCTATTCCCCTCCGAGCCCTTGGTGGCATGTTATCAACATCCTGCGCCTGTAGGTTGACCTACTAACCCGACCTGGATGATGTCATCTCCGCTAACTTGCTATCGCTAATGCTACGGTTCGATTCTGCCGTGTTTGGGTCCAGAACCACAGGACTGTAGGAGACCATGTCCTTCATCTTGTTCCAGATGTTGAAGGTCAGGTTGCCCAGGTGTTTGGCCTGGTCTATCAGAGCTCCTGAGTCCAGCTGTGGATCCTCCAGCAGGGGGCGCTGCTGGACTCTTTCCACTGCAGCCTTGTAGTTGAGCAGGAATGAGACGTCTTCAGCTCTCAGCTCGTCCTCTGTGGCTCTGACTGTGTGTGAAAGAGCTGCTATCTCTCTGCTCAGAGCCTCCATCTTCTCCTTCATCCTCTGACTCTTCTGCTCCTCTTCCTCCCTCAGTGCAGCCATCCTGGCCTCCTCTTCCTCTTCTAGAAACTGGTGAAGCTTCTTAAACTGCTCCTTAATCTGCCTCTCTGTGTGTCGGGCCTGGACCTTAATGTGTTCTGCTGTTTGATCAAACTTCACTTGAACTTCTTCAAAACCCTTTAACTTCTCCTTTAAGGGCTCCAGAGTTTCCTCAAGTTCCTTCTTGAGTTTCGAAGCAGCTTCATCGATGGGTCTGAATCTGTGGTTGGTGTGTGTTACTGAATCTCTGCAGATGTGACACACTGGCTGCTGATGGTCCAGACAGAAGAGTTTGAGTTTCTCAGAGTGCAGACTGCAGAGAGCCTCTGAAGATCTCTGCTCTCTCTGCTGTAAGAAGCTCTCACACAGGTTCTTCAACACCAGACTAATTGGTGGATCAGCCTTTGAAGATCTTCTCTTACAAACTGGACACAGTGGATCTTGTTTCTCCTTCCACCAGCTCTTCAGACAGTCTTTACAGAAGCTGTGGCTGCAGGACAGAACAACAGGATCTCTGAAGACCTCCGTACAGACCGGACAGCAGAGATCCTCCTCTAATCTGGAAGCCATTTAGTCTGTGAGTGAAGCTGAAAACACAGCAGAGAGGAAGTAGAGTCAGTCGTGGCTCCCCTCCCTCCTCTACTGACTTGACTGAAGTTTACTGTGACTCTGAGTCCAGGTTTTAGTCAAACTCACCTTCAGTGTGTGGAGTGTCAGCAGGTTGAAGCAGCAGTGTTGTAGCTGGTCTCACTCACAGGAAGTTGTTGGTTTGGTCCGAAGCTGAATCTGATCGTCTCTTCTTCAGTCTGCGTCTCTGGGACTGACAGAGTCCAATGCACTGTTTCCTGTTTTTTTCAGGTGAGTCATGTGAGGGGGGCGGAGCTTTGAAAAATGACTGAATGTTGAACAGGTTAGTCCAGATTAATGTAGAGGAGCAGTTCTAGGCATGTGCCTCGTTTTAAAAAGGGTCTTTTCACGTGTTTTTGGATAAATAAATAAATAACTGTTGTGCATGGGGATGTAAAATAAAAAAAGAAAGGTAATATACCGTACACATTTCCTTGTCATACCATGTTGTGTGTGTGGGAGTTAAGACATATAAACTCATGTAGATTAATAACACCAGCTCTGACAGCTTTGAAACTTGACATAATTGTGGTCAGGAAGCTGCTTTACCTGTTAGAAAAACCTGGGTGTGAATATCTTGATTCTTTGTGTGGAAGGGAGCAACTGTTTAAGTGCAGTACTTGTACCTGCGCCGAGTACTTGTACACAGTGTGGTGTCAGTACTTCATCTCAACACTTCCTCCACCTCTGCTGCTAATTATAAAGAGAATGGGATGTTGTGTAGATGCAGGAGACGTTAAAGACGAAGCTGAATATGAATCCAAGTCAAGACAATATTTTATTATGCTGATGAAAAACAGGAACAAATATATATTCAGCTTTTGTGATGAACTGACATGTTAATACATTTTAAAACATTTCATATGAACAGATACAAACTTTTTACATACTATGTAAGTTAAACAAGTATCACTTTTCAACTTTTTATGTTTGACATTTTTTCTTCTAGCGAAGAAGGATCAAGTGTTCAGTAATTGAGTGATAAGAGTGAAAATATTTTACACATGAAAAGTAGTGGAAAAAAAAAAGGAAAATTGTAATAATGAGGCAGCAGGAGGACAGGTGAAGTTTAACAGGTTCAATTCACTGACTTTTTCCTTTAAGAAATAAACAACATTATAAATATGATCATCCTCTTTATCTCTAACTGCTCTGCTCCACTGTCACTGACACCTTCACTGGTAACAACTTCACCGGGACTTCATCAGTAGTGTCAATGTATGGAAACATCTTCTGAGTGAAAGTGTGTGTGAAGGTGTGTATGTGTGTGTTAGTATCAGGATCAGAGAACGACAGTTTTCCTCTGTTCAAGTCCAGATTCACTCTGATCCTCTGGAGCTTCTTCTGCTCTGGGAGAACAGTGTCTGGATCTGATGGTGAAAATGCTTCATACTTATCTTCATCAAACCCTATTCCCCATAATCCAGCCCTTATCTTGTCTCCCTTCCTCTCCACAGACTCTGGTAACACACCCAGTCCCCACCATGTAATGTCTCCAACCTCGACATCCCAGCTGTGAGTCCCTGAGTTAAAACCCTCAGAGCCCAGGACAGACCAGAAATAATCAAACCTCTCTGGATTGTCAGGAAGCTGAGACTGTTCATCTTCTCCTACATGTCTCACACTGGTCAGATCTTCAGACAGGATGAGTTCTGGATGAGCAGTGTTTGGGTCCAGAACCACAGGACTGTAGGAGACCATGTCCTTCATCTTGTTCCAGATGTTGAAGGTCAGGTTGCCCAGGTGTTTGGCCTGGTCTATCAGAGCTCCTGAGTCCAGCTGTGGATCCTCCAGCAGGGGGCGCTGCTGGACTCTTTCCACTGCAGCCTTGTAGTTGAGCAGGAATGAGACGTCTTCAGCTCTCAGCTCGTCCTCTGTGGCTCTGACTGTGTGTGAAAGAGCTGCTATCTCTCTGCTCAGAGCCTCCATCTTCTCCTTCATCCTCTGACTCTTCTGCTCCTCTTCCTCCCTCAGTGCAGCCATCCTGGCCTCCTCTTCCTCTTCTAGAAACTGGTGAAGCTTCTTAAACTGCTCCTTAATCTGCCTCTCTGTGTGTCGGTCCTGGACCTTAATGTGTTCTGCTGTTTGATCAAACTTCACTTGAACCTTTTCAAAACCCTTTAACTTCTTCTTTAAGGGCTCCAGAGTTTCCTCAAGTTCCTTCTTGAGTTTCGAAGCAGCTTCATTGATGGGTCTGATTCTGTGGTTGGTGTGTGTTTCTGAATCTCTGCAGACGAGACACACTGGCTGCTGATGGTCCAGACAGAAGAGTTTGAGTTTCTCAGAGTGCAGACTGCAGAGAGCCTCTGAAGATCTCTGCTCTCTCTGCTGTAAGAAGCTCTCACACAGGTTCTTCAACACCAGGTTACAAGGTGGATGATACTTTGAAGATCTTCTCTTACAAACTGGACACAGTCGATCTTGTTTCTCTCTCCACCAGCTCTTCAGACAGCCTTTACAGAAGCTGTGGCTGCAGGACAGAACAACAGGATGTCTGAAGACCTCCGTACAGACCGGACAGCAGAAATCCTCCTCTAGTCTGGAAGCCATTTAGTCTGTGAATGAAGCTGAAAACACAGCAGACAGGAAATAGAGTTAGTCGTGGCTCCCCTCCCTCCTCTACAGACTTGACTGAAGTTTACTGTGACTCTGAGTCCAGGTTTTAGCCTCTTACCACTCCTATAAATTCTGTAATATTCGCCTATCCAAGGCGTACTCAAAGTAAATTGAATGCTGTTCTTGAACTGTTTGGAGAATATATGGATGGGCTTGGTCTCTTTTGAAAGGTAACACTCTGAAGTTTTTCCCCAAACTGAAATAATCACTATAAGTGCTATTATCATTGAGTAATCTAAGTTGGAACACACTGAATTAGAATGTTTTTATTCTCGCCTGAATTTTTTTGTTGCAATCAGATGCCTGAAGATGAGTGTAGCTGAGAATTTTAGCTGGAAAACACAATGGGACCACAGCATGAAGCCTTACCTGGCCCCAGTTCAAATTTGATAACAATCCTGCTAAAAATTAGTATTTTACACATGTTTTTCTAAGTGTATATCTAGGCGTTTTCCTAAAATTGCCATTGAGAAACAATACATGCGCCAAAGTGCAGCTTTTGCAAAGTTACGCATGAAAATGGCAGTGCTGCCTTTTCCCAGGGACCGTGAATGCAGCACATCGTTTTTTTCGGAATTTCATTGGCTATTCAATGCATCAGTGCCATCGGGATCGGTTTCTATTGGCTGAAGCCATTCAGCGCTGTCGAAGGGGATGTTCCTCATACAGACACAGCCACTCATTCGCTATTGCAGGCGGCAGCCGGGGACAGGGAGCTTGTGATTGGTCGAGTGAGCTGTCAATCGAAAGGTCAGAGCGCAGCGCCATTTTGTGAAGTGAAATAAACATTGTTTTCATGTAAACGCCGGACTTACGAGGAGAAATAAACGGATTTACTGGATATACAATGCGTAATTTCATAAGATGCAGCAGCGGGATGAGGCTATCTACCGGTACAACCGTGTGTTTTACTGGATTGGATTTACTGGACTTTTCTGAATGTAACGACACCAAGTTTGTGGGGAAACCCTGTGATCCTGAGCCTGCCCTGACACAAATCGTGAGTTATATCGGCTTTTTACGAACTTTGTTAGCATGTTTATAGTCTGATTCGAGTGTTGCTGTGATGATTATATTTAGGAATGGTCGGCATATCTTTAATCACAAGAGTTTTAGCTTTCCAACGATATGTGGCATGACTATTTCAAGTGACTGGTGACATCCTGTATGACACCTCCCTGTTTAAAACCCCCCCGGGGGCCCGCGGGCGGGCCGTTGGAATGGCAAACTCACCTTCAGTGTGTGGAGTGTCAGCAGGTTGAAGCAGCAGTGTTGTAGCTGGACTCACTCACAGGAAGTTGTTGGTTTGGTCTGAAGCTGAATCTGATCGTCTCTTCTGCACAGCTCCACCACTTCCTGAATTTAAGGCAGGTCCTTCATTTCCTGTCTTACATTATTGGACAACCTGATTAATCCAGGTGTGTCTGACCATTGTGACTACTCAGACACACCTGGATTAATCAGTGTGTCCAATAATGTAAGACAGGAAATGAAGGACCTGCCTTTTGCTTAAATCCAGGAAGTGGTGGAGCTGTGCATCATGGATGTATTATATTAACAAGTTGAGCTCAGATTTCCATCGTTGCTATGGTTACAGTGAACGATCAGCTGATTTCATTGTGACTGACGTAGCTTCCGGCAAGTCCGTCATCGTCTCACCGACAGGCAGCCCCCGTTCAGGTAACGTAGGCCTAAACAAACAACATGGAAAATTGTGATTAAATAATTAACAGTTAAAGCTATTTTACCTCCAAAAACCAGCCAGTGTCGTCAACCACAAACAAAGTTTGAGAGATGTGGTTGATCAAAGTTGTTAAACTGGCTGACTTTACTAGCTGCACTGTTTGATGTAGATTTTAATGATTAGGCTAACGTTAACATAGCTAGGCTAACATTAATGCTACATGCCAGCCCTCACTGTACTTTTCTCACTGTTTTACAGGTAACAGATAATACCTACAATGGCTACAGCTGAAGCTGAGTTCAATGAGATGCTCAGTAAAACGAAGAGCCTGACACAAAGGTAATTTAATATCTTATTCCATGCATGGGGATCAGATATTATGATGCATTTGTGCAGGAATTCTGTGTGGTTAACTGCATTACTTTGATTATATTGTGTTTTTTTTTTAGGTCAAAAAAGAGGACAAAGGCATCAGACCTGCCACGATGGAGAAAACGTGATGATCATCTCTGTGTCCTTGAGGAGACCGGTGTGGAGATGCTTGATGAACAAGAGCCAGGATTTGGTATGTGATCGTGATAATTTGTGCATCATTATTCTTATTTTGGTAGAAAAACATCATGTTAGGATTTCTATGCGGATGTACCAGTCCAAGAAGCTTTCTGAAGTCTGTAGTAGTTGTAGTCGTAGGCCTGCACACCTCAACATCACCATAATACTTCATTTAGAATGTGATTTTCACAGGGCCTGATTTAAGCCACAGTACCACCTTAAATTAGCTCAGTGCAGCATCACACCGGTGCTCTTACCAATCATATTTCCAACACACGCAACATAACACCACCTGAGAACTCTCGCCTAAACTTCATATGGATGCTGGCAGAAAATGGAGTATGCCAGGGTGGGCTGGCTTATGCAATATTTACAATTGCCACCTTTAATTCTACATATAAGTGTATTTTCAATTATTCTGTCAACAGACTGGCAAAGTGTGTTTGAACACCGTTTTACCAGAGTTTTATGGAGTGGGTGATAAGCTCTTTCAAGGTGGACAAGCTGTGCGCAGAATAGAGGATGACACTTGTTGGAAATTCCCACGGGTCACGTGATTCTCGCGGGATGGGAGTCAAAGTTTTATTAATCCTGTGATTGGGACGGGACGGGAATAAAAATCAACGGGAGCGGGCAGGAGCGGAAACTCCATTAATAGATGATGATTTTCAGCCGTGTTAAACAACCAAAAGGACAGATGCGTCCATTTTTGCCGTCATCTTTCAGTGAGCCAAAACTATTTTGGCTTGCGTTAGTTAGTTAAATGGGGAGTGGGTGCAGGAGACACACAATAATGACAAAATGCAACATTTTTGCAACATGTTTGGGTTCATTCAACTGAGATGGACATAAATGGACATGGTGTGACCAATGTACTGTTTTTATTTTTTATTTTCTCCAGCTCTGAGGAAGGGGGCTACTTTGACGGGTGCTTCTCTGCAATGATGATGACTTCCAAATGAGGGCCAAGCATGTACAGTAAGTGCTTTTGTGTATTTTCCACATAGATTCTCATTGAACTTCTTGTACTACTTGAAAGTTTATTTTTAAAATAACACTAGAAACTTTTTGTCTTTGTATGCACCAGGAAAGGGCGTCTGTGGTCGGTCTCAGCTGAATGCAGCAAAGGCGAGGACAACGAGGAGGACTAGGGGAATAGCTCCAGCCTTGATGAGCAGGTGTGTATCATATAAGAGTTATGCCATCATGGCATTATTCTTTGTGCTCTAAATATGTATGTATATCCACACATCAGCTGACCCACACTATAGGCCCAGTTCCAATCCGCCCCCTAAAGACTCAAGCCCTGAATGCTCACTGACTTAAGTGACGTCAGATCTAAGACAGAGTGTGAGAGTCTGTGAGGGTCCAGATGCTGTAAACATGACTGGAACAGCACTCTCACGACACGTTACCTTGACAACAAAATGTTGTTGACTCCGGTCATGAAATGATAATTTACTGTAATTTCAACACGCACAAAGTGTGTGAGGGGGACGGACTCAAAACAAAATGTTCCTGGATCAGATCTGATCAAATCATCATCAATACTCTGCAGTACTACTACCGTCAGTATTAACGTGTGCAAACTGCACACGTTAATACTGACGGTAAACTTCTTTTTTTATTTTTTTGTTGCCCCTGTCCATTAACAATAAAGAGAGCGGCAGAGCTCTCTCTGACTACGTTTGTTTATTTGCTTTTTGCTTTTTTTTTTAACACTTGCGTTCCAACGGCATCCCATGTGTTTGACTTCACAACGCTATGAACTGTGGGTAATTCCCCTACCCAAAGTCAGCATCGGTGCTAACTTACAGTAAGGGGGCAGTAAGGGCTCATTCACTGACTTGGTGATCTGACAACGGAACAGCCCTCACACTCTCACGGAATTCCCGTGAATGCGCCTCTAAGGACACACTCACACTAGGGCCAGTTGATCCGTACCGTGCTGAAGCCCGAATGCCCCCCCTCCCCTGTCCTCCGCTGGCCCGCACTCACACTACCTCCAACCCAAGCGTGCTGAAGCACGGTTGCCTCCGACACATACGTCATCACGTTGATATACCAACACGGCGGATGCGCTCTGACTGCAGAAAGAACAGCGCTTTTTAATTGTTTGACCGGTTGTCATGGTAACATCTTGAAGTTTAATCAAAGCGATGTCAACTAGCTATGTTTATGGCGCGACGCAATCGTGACTGTTGTTTACACGCGGTTGCAGACACGAGGTGGAGAGCGAGCCCGCGACGCATTACTGTACGCATTACTGTACGCATTCCTGTACGCATTCCTGGCCAAGCGTACCGTGCACACCTCACCAACCGTGCCGGGCCAGGGAAGTGAACCGTGCTCAGGTACGGTTCACTTGCACTCACACTGGCAATAGAATCAGGACTTTAGTCTAGTGTGCCTAGTGTGAGTGCACCCTAAGTCAGTGTGTCCGTAAGGGCTCGGATTGGAATTGGGCCATACTCTTCTCTCCAAGTTATTTTGCACTTCATCTATTCACAACTGTACTACACTTGAATGAAAATCTGTGTAACTTTCACAGACTAACAAAAACCCAGTTGAATGAATTTATCTATTGGGCTCTTTTTTTGAAACTACAATATTAGCTTCATCTTTTTTGTGTGACTGTTAATATGTTTGCCATCAGTACAACAACAATTACTGCTATTAAGGGTGTACGCAACTATACTAAGTGAAGCCTGCCCGGAATGCAGCCACCTGACTGCCATGAAGTCCTTGTTGTCTGTGCTTTATCCCAAGGCATATGGCATCAACTGCAATATCATTTTATTTATTATTTGTTTCATAGCCAATTACAGTGATATTTAACAGTTCTTATTAGCTATAATTTGATGATGTTTACATAATTGTATTGAATTCTGCAACCCATAAGACACAAGGTAATACATGGTTTATCATTATTAAAGGTGAAACTCATCATGTTAAATGCTGACAGTCATTGGAAAGTTTCAAATCCAGTGAGCGCTGCGTGCTGGATTACAACGCTCAAACAAACTGATGAATGTTCCACTCAGACTCAGACTAATGAAGTGCACTGTTCTTTAAATGACAGATAAAGTGGGGAGCAGACAACCAGGATGGAGCTGGATCTACGTTGGTGGAGGAAATGGGCAACTCTTTCCTCTCCAGGACTGCCATTATCACTAAGCTCATGAGTAAGGGAGGTTTGTTTTAGGCTGTTACACATTGTTATAGAGTTATGATTTACATTTCACTACATTTTAGCATTACATGACTATTGTATTTCAGGTATTTTAGTGGAATAGTCCGACTACATTGTTGTTAGTTACAGTAAGTGAGCACAACATGATACTAAAACAGTTAAAACCCGACTCAAAAAGTGACCAACAGGGGCTCATGAAAGTCTTTAGCTTCTCTTTGCACCAGACACACCAGCATCTCCACAGGCAAAGGCAAAGCCTAGAGACCCACAAGGAGGAGATAAATTAATACATTCTTGTGAAACAGATCAGGCCAGGTGTATAGGGCTTTGTTTATTTCGTGACCATTTTTCATCACCACAGTACTGTTGGGTTGTAGTCAACGACAAAGTAGATTAAAAGTTTTTCCTCAAAACTGTAAAGTTTAGTACTTCCTATTGCTTGTTGTGAACTGTTTTCTTCTCTGTATACTATATGTCCTGTATGCTCTATGTCCAACATCTATGTCCCGTCTGGCCGTCCTGGGTGTGGGATCCCTCTGCTGCTCATCCTGAAGTTTCTCCTGTTTTTTTCTCTCTGAAGTTTTTCCTCAGTGGATGTGAGGGTCTAAAGCGGCATTCACACCGGACCGGACGCGAATGATCCAAAATGACCAAGCGGCGCGATGGAAGCGTCTGGCGCGATTATATTCGCGTCCATCGCGTCATTCGCGCTAGACGCTCCGCCCGTTCATTTGAAAACCGGTGATCTCA
Source organism: Trachurus japonicus (assembly GCF_045865225.1). NCBI lineage: Eukaryota > Metazoa > Chordata > Actinopteri > Carangiformes > Carangidae > Trachurus > Trachurus japonicus. The sequence continues at coordinate 63,607 of NW_028220227.1, read as the reverse complement.
ACCTGCTCTCTTTCCACGTCGATCATGGCTGATATCACCACCGTTGCTGCACTGTACTACTGCTGTACAAGTCTCAGAAACACCGGAAAACCACCCGCCGTCCTGTCTGGGTTCACTGTGTGTGTGTGTGTGTGTGTGTGTGTGTTCACTCTGTGTAGAAGACGGCAGCGGTGCCCACACACAGCTCAAATACAATCAGCTTCTCCTTCATGTTGTTCTGAGTGTAAACAACCGTACAGAGAAGTGACGTCGTCGGCTTGAACTCGTCGCTGATTGGATGTCACGGCGCGATGCCGCCTGAAAAGTTCAATATTTTCAACTTTATTCTCGCCGCTTCAGACGCGCCGCTTCATTCGCGCCGCGTCTCATCGCTCCAGACGCTCCATTTGCGCCGCCTCCGCCTGAATCGCGTGTCATCGCGCCATTTACATTGATTTTCAATGTAGAGTTGCCGCTCCATTCGCGTCTATCTCGTCCGGTGTGAACGCCCCTTAAGGGCAGAGGATGTTGTTGCTATGTAATGACCTTGGAGACAAAGTGTTTGTAAAAACAGGCTATACAGATAAACTTGCAATGCCGTAAGTGGTTAGATTTTCCACCACTAAATGTGTATGTGTGTATAAATATGTGTAGATGGTCTTACTTAACCATGTTTTATTCTAGTTGTAATGATCTGTGTATGTATTCTTTATCTGTAGTATGAAAATGACTCTTTAAGTTTTGTTTTTACCACCCTGTGTTATAATATGACAATTAAATGAATTCAAATCAAATGACCTTGATTCCTTCACTTCTTGACCCTGCAAATGTACAGAAACGTTAGTATTTAAAACACAATTTTCTTTCTATCACCATATTCTAATATATATTATAATAATTTCATTTCAATAGGCTACACTGAAATCTGCAATCTTTTGAGTTTTTCACCATATTGCATTGGATAGATGTAGCCATCTTTTATTGATAAAATTGATATAGTAAATTTCCTCTCTGACAACTTCTTGTAACCTCTCTGTTGTGTGCCTTGGGCACCTTGGGCTGCGTTCAATAGCTCAATGCTCTAATGTAAGCTAAACTGGCTATTAACCCATCTGGTTGCATATTTTTTAAGCCACATTTTATGAACACAGTCTTCAAACAACACTCTCACTTTATAGCAACAAAAATGTGTCGAGGAATGATGCTTGGGTGTTCCGTTTTGAAACGTTGCCTAATCCTATTGCCTTTGAACGCATCCCGTTCAGACCACGAAACAGCGTGGTAGAAATCACGTCTAAACTAGCACTAATACATTACTATTTTTATATTTTATAACATACAATCTCTCACGATATAAACATATATGTCATGGTTATGCGTTTTTTGTTAAAGAATGAGCGAATAGACACTTTCTGAACCCTAGTGTGACAACCCCAACCCCAACCCAGGAGAACGACACAAGAACTACATGTTGCCATAGTGACACGTTGACTGTATGTGCGCTCAGCCATATTGGTTGTAGTTCTAATGTGTTTTCCCTATTATGTTTATCTAAGACCAGGAACATTGTAATCTTTTTATAGGTTTTCTGGGGTGCCGAGCACATATGTTTGGTCAGATTTGATGTGTGTTCCTGTTAAAAGGGAGAAAATGTGTTTTGTGCCATATTTGACCCTATTCTTGACCCCTTCCTGCTGGTTTGCCATTGGACCTGATAGTAGAGGTCAAGAGCTTTCCAAAAATGTGTATAACTTGTCTGTAGCACATTTTGTTGCTGCTCTAGAAGCCTTTAAAAGTGTGTCAGGATCAAGGTTCAAAGGTCACTTGTGGGGAGCAAGAGCTGACCTAAGTTTTCATACTGACACATGTTACTCCCTAGGTCAAGACCTTTCCAACGATGTCTTCATTGTTGTCCTACGACAAAGTTTAATTTTCATCTTGCTTGAAAACTATGGCCCTTTGAGATATACGTTCCTAGCCCTATCTATGGGCCTAACTGGATGAAATCAGTCAAACATGTTTTCAGGGGTAGTGAGTGGCCAAAAATTGTTCAAGATGTTGGTGTCTGACTTATACACTGTTAGACTTTAAAATTTTGACCAGTTTAGACTAATTTTCCTCATAATCTACATCTACACAAAGGTCAGACAAGGAAGACCAGCTGTCCTCTCTCTAATTAGGATGCCCTGACTGCCCAGAAAGGAGGTCAGCAGCAGAGAACAAAACTTTAAATAGCCTAACCAATCATTCTATACAATTTTCCCACTTGCCCTGATAAAAATCTATCTATAAATCTAAATTTCTCTTATAAATCTACACCAAATTGATACTGCAGTTTTGATTTGTGTTAGCCCCTCCCCCAAATTTAGGATATGTTACAGTCTTACAATCACAAGTGCACTGTATGTTGGATGGGATACCCCTCCTCCCCAAGTATATAAAAAATTATTACATAACTCTGTTATAAATCTGTTATAACACCTTACTCTATAATGGCTGAAAGCCATATGGTCTCCTCACCTTCCTTTTCTCCAAGGCATTAGTGAAAGGTATTAGTGATTGCGGTTTCATTTGTACAAAACACACACACACACACAGAAACCATTGTTTTTGTCTATAGTTATTGTCAGTATTGCAGTGGCTGTGTTTGGGAAGTTGGATCACTGTTGAAATATCCTCTGGCCATGAAGCAGTCAATCGTGTTGGTTGAGTGAGATCAGCCGTTCCTTCTTGGTCTTCTCTTCTTCCACTGATGGACTTGTCAAGATGGGCTTATATGCAAATGCTCATAAAAACGAAATCTGAAAGATGACAGTCTAGGCAACCTTTATTTAAACACATACTACAAGGTAAACTCAACTGTACTCTGGAGAACATAGTGTTTCAAATGTACTACATTTCTTCAATTAACAGGCATGCATATTTTCCATTCGGGTTGATGAATGCAGATACTTTTATTTTGTTATCTGTGGGAAGAGATTTTCAAACATGAATACAGTATACAACTGATGAACTCATGGACTACCGTTTAAAAAATGATTAAAAGGACAAAAACACACAAAAACTGTACAATTGGATAAGCATAACTAACCAATCTATCAACTGATCCACCACTCAATCATTCATAACAATATAACTATAATCATTAACCACATAATTGTACATTGTTTTAAGCTGTTTGTGTGGCACCCAGGAATCTCTCCATCATGTTGCTACGAGAAAGAAGAAATGGAAAAAAGAGAAATTCTTTTTAGTAACAGTTGCTTTAGTATCAATGAATCATGAATTAAACATGATGTTGAACATGACATACACACTTCTTTTAGAAATACTGTATGGTGTTACTTGCATTCAATGTTGATTGGTAACTACAGTGTTCTGAACTATATCTGTTACTCCAGCATGAATGTTCACCCTGTAACCCAGAAGCCTCTCATACAGCTACGCTTCATGGCAAAGTTGTGCACAGAATTTGAGATGTTGCATTTGTGGTAATGCATCTATGATGACACAACATACATACTGTAACCTCTTCGAGCAGGGCAGCCATTTCACCTTCACCTCGCTTATCCCCTGAAAAACAACCAATCACCAACATGACTGAAAATTAATACAAAAAATAAGCATAAATAATAATCTATAATAATATCTCTTATAACATTAGCCTAGAAATCTAGACGCACCCTAGCGGCAGCAAAAATATTGTGTTCAGCAATCACAGCGCTCTATCTGTTTAGAGAGTCGTTGGGCGGGCTTAACGCCATGACGACATACATTTTAATTGGCTTGTCAGGCTAACGTCATCCTGCTCTTTGCTCTGATTAGTCGTAAGGCTCAAGCACTACCCCATTACGTGCAGAGGCAGTTTGAAAGACAGCCTTCATCCCGCCCCCTGGATTGAGCCGAGGTCTACCGCTCGTTGCCAGACTAGACATTTTAATGATATAGTCTGGCTTGTCAGGCTATTATAACACAAGATCTTAACTTTAAACTGTGTGTGGTGAAATGGTGATTATAGAAAGTTTGCAGTAAATCTGTAGGGGAGACTGTGGTACGCAGCATTGGGCAAGCTGAGCCACCCCTTGTTGCTAGGGAACCATTAAGAAAAATAGAGCATGTGACCAGATATTTAGGAGGACCGAGGAAGGCATCATTTCATGGAATTTGTGACGTAAGAACCACATGGGTTAAACGGTTAGACATCTATGTCCGAAAAAACCATTTTTACTCTCGAAAGTGAATTTTTGTCAATCACAAGTTTCATGAGAATTGTGTTTAGACCAAAAGAGATTATTATAAATGTGTAGTATGCATCAGTTGAACCTTTTTAGCTGTGGGAAGTATTAAAGTCAATATGGTAGCTGTGGGGTACGTTGTGCCACCTGCCCCATACACTACATGAATGTATTTTTATATTTTTCCTTTTTTTAGTTCAGTTGAGAGAGACAGGAAATGGGGAGAGAGAGAGAGAGAGGGGGGGGGGGGGGGGGGGATGACAGGCAGGAAAGGACGGCCCGATGCAGGATTCGAACCGGGGCCGCCTGCAGTGAGGACTGTAGCCTCTACATATGCTCACTTGATGCTCCTAAATGAATGTATTTTGTCTTTACTTGTCCTGATTACTAAATCAGGATTCTGGATGTTTATGATTACAGTAAGTACGCTGCTGAAAACAAGCTGCTGTTTATGGTGAGCCATGTATTACTTTAAAAGAGAAAGATGAAGGATTCTTCCCAAGATGCAATGTAATCACAAAACTCCCCAAAGCTCAGTGAGTTGGTGGCTCAGCAGCAGGTCACTGCAGTTTGTGTTCACCTGCCACCTGGACAGGTGGAATATGAAGTAAAGGGGGAGGTGGGAGCTGGTGGGGGTTGGGGGGGACTCAACTTAGATGCTCCTATGCTCAACTTGCCCAATCCTCCTCTGCATGGTGAATGTGTATATTAAATGGTTCATGTAGCCTACATAAAACCCTGAAAAGATGAGAAGTGTTGGTAGAAGCCCTTGTAATATCTGCACACTAGTAAACAGTATTCAACTAAAAACAACAGAAACAACAACCACCACAAGGACAACTTACTTTGGTAATCCTTTGCCCCACAATCTTGGAATAAGGGAAGCTCTACAGGTTTATGTGGACGTCACAGTCTGGAAATGAGTGAAAGTTTGTAAGTTTAGCATAAAAGCACAAAAAGCTAAATTACTGAAATGACTAAAACACTTGTTTTGATAGAGACATCCATGAATGACATGAATACAAAATATTAATACTTAGAAAATAATTTGAGCAATTCTTAATGTTAGTGATGCTATCTACATAATGGATGTGTGTGAATGCATATACACCTGCCTGTACATGTGCATCCCTGTATACAAGATCTTGACCCTTGATCAACACTGATTTTCATTCAAGTGTAGTACAGTTGTTAACAGATAAAGTACTAAATAACTTGGAGAGAAGAGTATAGTGTCAGTCAGCTGAAAGTGCTGAAACAGTTACAGTTACCTCTCACTTGATGCCATATGCCTTGGCATAAAGCACAGACAACAAGGACGTCATGGTGGTCAGGTGGCTGTATTCAGGGCAGGCTTCACTTATGTAGGACCAGTACTTGCCAACTACGTCCATACAGAAGGACTGGAGGACTTGAGAACATGGGATATGCGAAGGATCTCTCCCCTGTAGGATTGCATACAGCATTTAATAGCAGTAATTGTTGTACTGATGGTGAAAATATATTAACAGTCACACATAAAGTAGTAAGTAAAATTGCAATTAAACTCTTAATGTCTTCTTTCAAAAAACAAACAAACAAAACAAAACCAAAAGAGCCCAATAGATAGATTCATTCAACTGCTGGGTTTTTGTTAGTCTGTGAAAGTGAGACTTAATCAATTATTCAAGTGTAGTACGGTTGTGAATAGATGAAGTGCAAAATGACTTGTAGAGAAGTATAGTGTGTCAGCTTAAACAGTGAAACATGTTGGTTGCATAGATTTAGGAGAATATAGTTGAGGACTATCAACAAGAATAAGAATGTTATTATACGGTACTTGCCTGTACATATTTAGAGCACAAAGAATAATGCCATGATGGCATAACTCTTATATGATACACACCTGCTCATCAAGGCTGGAGCTACTCCCCTAGTCCTCCTCGTTGTCCTCGCCTTTGCTGCATTCAGCTGAGACCGACCACAGATGCCCTTTCCTGGTGCATACAAAGACAAAAAGTTTCTAATGTTATTTTAAAATAAACTTTCAAGTAGTACAAGAAGTTCAATGAGAATCTATGTGGAAAATACACAAAAGCACTTACTGTACATGCTTGGCCCTCATTTGGAAGTCATCATCATTGCAGAGAAGCATCCGTCAAGTAGCCCCCTTCCTCAGAGCTGGAGAAAATAAAAAATAAAAACCGTACATTGGTCACACCATGTCCATTTATGTCCATCTCAGTTGAATGAACCCAAACATGTTGCAAAAATGTTGCATTTTGTCATTATTGTGTGTCTCCTGCGCCCACTCCCCATTTAACTAACTAACGCAAGCCAAAATAGTTTTGGCTCACTGAAAGATGACGGCAAAAATGGACGCATCTGTCCTTTTGGTTGTTTAACACGGCTGAAAATCATCATCTATTAATGGAGTTTCTGCTCCTGCCCGCTCCCGTTGATTTTTTATTCCCGTCCCGTCCCAATCACAGGATTAATAAAACTTTGACTCCCATCCCGCGAGAATCACGTGACCCGTGGGAATTTCCAACAAGTGTCATCCTCTATTCTGCGCACAGCTTGTCCACCTTGAAAGAGCTTATCACCCACTCCATAAAACTCTGGTAAAACGGTGTTCAAACACACTTTGCCAGTCTGTTGACAGAATAATTGAAAATACACTTATATGTAGAATTAAAAGGTGGTAATTGTAAATATTGCATAAGCCAGCCCACCCTGGCATACTCCATTTTCTGCCAGCATCCATATGAAGTTTAGGCGAGAGTTCTCAGGTGGTGTTATGTTGCGTGTGTTGGAAATATGATTGGTAAGAGCAGTGGTGTTGAGGTGTGCAGGCCTACGACTACAACTACTACAGACTTCAGAAAGCTTCTTGGACTGGTACATCCGCATAGAAATCCTAACATGATGTTTTTCTACCAAATAAGAATAATGATGCACAAATTATCATGATCACATACCAAATCCTGGCTCTTGTTCATCAAGCATCTCCACACCGGTCTCCTCAAGGACACAGAGATGATCATCACGTTTTCTCCATCGTGGCAGGTCTGACCATACCTAAAAAAACCCACAATATAATCAAAGTAATGCAGTTAACCACACAGACTTCCTGCACAAATGCATCATAACATCTGATCACCATGCATGGAATAAGATATTTAAATTACCTTTGTGTCAGGCTCTTCGTTTTACTGAGCATCTCATTGAACTCAGCTTCAGCTGTAGCCATTGTATTATCTGTTACCTGTAAAACAGTGAGAAAAGTACAGTGAGGGCTGGCATGTAGCATTAATGTTAGCCTAGCTAACGTTAGCCTAATCATTAAAATCTACATCAAACAGTGCAGCTAGTAAAGTCAGCCAGTTTAACAACTTTGATCAACCACATCTGTCAAACTTTGTTTGTGGTTGACGACACTGGCTGGTTTTTGGAGGTAAAATAGCTTTAACTGTTAATTATTTAATCACAATTTTCCATGTTGTTTGTTTACGTTACCTGAACGGGGGCTGGGGCTGCCTGTCGGTGAGACGATGACGGACTTGCCGGAAGCTACGTCAGTCACAATGAAATCAGCTGATCGTTCACTGTAACCATAGCAACGATGGAAATCTGAGCAATCTTCGTAATAACTAACAAACGAAATACACATTAACTGAATAAATATAACGTTAATGATTAAAATAATGCACCAAACGTTGGCCTACCACAATAATGAAAAAAAAATTACATTCATAAAATAGCGTTTAAAACAACCACGACAGCAACTACAAGCTGAAAAAATCTTCGTCAAAACGAAAAAAGTATAAGCCCATAGGTCGTCTGCCTTGAATGGTTACAAAGTTATAGCTAAAAAAAACGTTTTTTTTCTCTTCTGAATATCCATTTCATTCGCACTTCCGGGGACCTCCAGCACCAGCAGCATGACGTCTTCAGAGCTGATAATGCGTGTGTCCATCACGAAAAGGATCCTCATTGACTTTCTGTGAGCCCTGTTTGCGTGGTGCCCACACGCAATTCTTACACAATGCGTGCCAGGAGCACGCAATGCGTTATTAAGAAGTCGTGCTCATTTCACGCATTTCTGTGAGATCAGGTTGCTGAAAACACAGCAGACAGGAAGTAGAGTCAGTCGTGGCTCCCCTCCCTCCTCTACTGACTTGACTGAAGTTTACTGTGACTCTGAGTCCAGGTTTTAGTCAAACTCACCTTCAGTGTGTGGAGTGTCAGCAGGTTGAAGCAGCAGTGTTGTAGCTGGACTCACTCACAGGAAGTTGTTGGTTTGGTCCGAAGCTGAATCTGAATCTGATCGTCTCTTCTTCAGTCTGCGTCTCTGGGACTGACAGAGTCCAAATACAGTTCTTCCTGGTTTATCTCAGGTGAGTCATGTGAGGGGGCGGAGCTTTGAAAAGTGACTGAATGTTGAACAGGTTAGTCCAGATTCATGTAGAGGAGCAGTTCTACGCACGTGCCTCGTTTTAAAAACTGTATTTTCTTGTGTTTTTTAACAAATACATAAAATACTGTTGTGCATAGGGATGTTAAAAAAAAATTTTTTAAAAAACCTTACCGTACACATTTCCTTGTCATACCATGTTGTGTGTGTGGGAGTTACAGTAAGACACATAAACTCATGTAGATTTATAACACAAACTCTGACAGCTTTGAAACTTGACATAATTGTGGTCAGAAAGCTGCTTTACCTGTTAGAAAAACTTGCGTATGAATATCTTAATTCTTTGTGTGCAACTGTTAAACAACTGTTTAAGTGCAGTACTTGTACCTGTGCAGAGTACTTGTACACAGTGTGGTGTCAGTACTTCATCTCAACACTTCCTCCACCTCTGATGCTAAATATAAACAGAATGGGATGTTGTGTAGATGCAGGAGACGTTAAAGACGAAGCTGAATATGAATCCAAGTCAAGACAACATTTTATTATGTTGATGAACAAATGTACATTCAGCTTTTGTGATGAAGTGACACGTTAATACATTTTAGATCATTTCATTTGAACAGATACAAACTTTTTACATATGTAATTAAACAAGAATCACCTTTCAACTTTTCATGTTTGACATTTTTTCATCTGAAGAATAATCAAATGTTCAGTAACTGAGTGATAAGAGTGAAAATATTTCACACATGAAAAGTAGTAAAAAGGGAAAAGTGTAATAATGAGACAGCAGGAGGACAGGTGATATATAAATATGATCATCCTCTTTATCTCAAACTGCTCTGCTCCACTGTCACTGACACCTTCACTGGCAAAAGCTTCACCGGGAGTTCATCAATAGTGTCAATGTATGGAAACATCTTCTGAGTGAAAGTGTGTGTGAAGGTGTGTATGTGTGTGTTAGTATCAGGATCAGAGAACGACAGTTTTCCTCTGTTCAAGTCCAGATTCACTCTGATCCTCTGGAGCTTCTTCTGCTCTGGGAGATACATGTCTGGAGCTGATGGTGAAACTGTTCCGTATTTACCTTCATTTAACAATATTCCCCATAATCCAGACAGTATGTTGTCTCCCTTCCTCTGCTCAGACTCTGGTAACACACCCAGTACTCACCATGTACTGTCTCCAACCTCGACATCCCAGCTGTGAGTCCCAGAGTTAAAACCCTCAGAGCCCAGGACAGAGGGGAACCTATCAATCCTCTCTGGATTGTCAGGAAGCTGAGACTGTTCATCTCCTTCTAGTCTCACACTGGTCAGATCTTCAGACAGGATGAGTCCTGGACCAGCAGTGTTTGGGTCCAGAACCACAGGACTGTAGGAGACCATGTCCTTCATCTTGTTCCAGATGTTGAAGGTCAGGTTGCCCAGGTGTTTGGCCTGGTCTATCAGAGCTCCTGAGTCCAGCTGTGGATCCTCCAGCAGGGGGCGCTGCTGGACTCTTTCCACTGCAGCCTTGTAGTTGAGCAGGAATGAGACGTCTTCAGCTCTCAGCTCGTCCTCTGTGGCTCTGACTGTGTGTGAAAGAGCTGCTATCTCTCTGCTCAGAGCCTCCATCTTCTCCTTCATCCTCTGACTCTTCTGCTCCTCTTCCTCCCTCAGTGCAGCCATCCTGGCCTCCTCTTCCTCTTCTAGAAACTGGTGAAGCTTCTTAAACTGCTCCTTAATCTGCCTCTCTGTGTGTCGGGCCTGGACCTTAATGTGTTCTGCTGTTTGATCAAACTTCACTTGAACTTCTTCAAAACCCTTTAACTTCTTCTTTAAGGGCTCCAGAGTTTCCTCAAGTTCTTTCTGGAGTATAGAAGCAGCTTCATCGATGGGTCTGATTCTATGGTTGGTGTGTGTTTCTGAATGGAGACAGACGAGACACACTGGCTGCTGATGGTCCAGACAGAAGAGTTTGAGTTTCTCAGAGTGCAGACTGCAGAGAGACTAACAGGTGGATGTTCTCTTGAAGATCTTCTCTTACAAACTGGACACAGTGGATCTTGTTTCTCCTTCCACCAGCTCTTCAGACAGTCTTTACAGAAGCTGTGGCTGCAGGTGCGGCAGAACTGTAATCCACGAAGAGCATCCGGACGTAGCTCTGCTGCTGCTCCAGGTGTGACAGCGCTGAGTGGAGGGCTACGGCGATGGCATCTTCAGTGGATCTGTTGGTCTGATATGCAAACTGATAGGGATCGAAGCCTGAGGGGAGATGGTCCTTGACGTGCTGGAGGACCAGTCTCTCCAAGCACTTCGTGATTACCGGTGTGAGGGCCACAGGGCGGTAATCATTCAGGCTGGTGGTGGGAGACTTCTTCGGTACCGGGATGATAGTGGCGGATTTCAAACAGGACGGGATGACTGCCTGGGCCAGGGAGAGGTTAAAGATTATGGTGAAGATGTGTGTGAGCTGGAGGGCACACGCTTTGACTCCGTCTGGGCCAGCAGCCTTCTTGGGGTTCACTGCCAGGAGCACCCGTCTGACCTCGTGCTCGCTGACAGTGAGTGTGGGGGTGCGGAGACTGGAACTGGAGGGAGGATATAGGGAGGGGGAGGGGGAGGGGGGGCAGGCGGCAGGGCAGGGGCTGATGAGTGTTGCTGTGATGTCTCAAAGCGGGCAAAGAAGCAGTTTAACTCCTCTGCTAACGTCGCACTCAGGTCTCCTGTTAGGGCAGCCTCTGTAGTTCGTGATGTCATGAATGCCCTGCCACACCGCCTGTGAGTTGTTGCTGGACAGGTGGGACTCTATCTTCCTCTTATGGTCCGCTTTGGCTTTTTTAATGCTTCTCTTCAGATCCGCTCGAGCAGTTCTGTATAAGGCTTCGTCTCCGGACCTGAAGGCAGCATCGCGGGCTTTGAGGAGTGTACGGACCTGACTGGTCACTTGATGTAGTCCAGTACCGTACTAGTGAAGGTTTCCAGCTCGTGATGTTCAAATAGGTCCCAGTCAGTCACTGTGAAGCAGTCCTGCAGCCTGGAGAGTGCATTCTCAGGCCAGGTTGTGATGGTCTTTGTGGTTACAATCCACGGGGAGCCCGGTGTTCTTGTTATCTCCTCTGGGATGTTGTGCGAGTGCTGGTAAACACTCGTAATGGGTGTCTGGTGCTGAGCCCCGATTTCCAGGAGGTTCTGTCCAGTGTAGAGGATGTTCGCATCTGAGCCGAGTGTGCAAAAACAAATTAGAGAAAAGTACCGTAACATCAAAAGAGAGCAATGAGAGGAAGAGCCGTGAGCCGCTGCACAAATGCGCGCCGCCATCTTGCATCATTATCTGCGGCGAAACCACATTCATTTCATCAATATTTTGTTATTATATTCTGGTGCTATTCCCCTCCGAGCCCTTGGTGGCATGTTATCAACATCCTGCGCCTGTAGGTTGACCTACTAACCCGACCTGGATGATGTCATCTCCGCTAACTTGCTATCGCTAATGCTACGGTTCGATTCTGCGTGTTTCTGACTTGTCAGAACAAAATGAGCAGCTCGACGAAGTTCAGCTTCCACAGGCTTCCTCTCCTCAACCTGGACTCACTAAAGCTCCGGCTAGTTGAGATAAAAATGGACCTGAATGCTGAAGCGGAATGATTATTATCAGAATGAGCCGGGCAGCGGTCGGAGATGACATAATCCAGATCAGAGGTTAGTAGTCAACCTACAGACGCCGGATGTTGATAACATGCCACCACGGGCTCGGAGGGGAATAGCACTGGTTTATCAAAACAAAATATTGGCAAAATGAACGAGTTTTGCGGCAGATAATGTGTTTTTTAGAGACTGCATTGCGTGCCGCGTGTTCTCGCATTATACGGATATACGCGCCGCTCCACTGGGGCTAATTTCGTCAAAATGACTCCAAATGACACCAAAGTTGTCTGGGTGAGTAAGTGATCGAATTTTATGCTAGAAATAAGGTCCAGGTCGTAAAAAACGGAAATTATCCTTTAAGATAAGTATGAGCATCCTCTTTATCTCTAACTGCTCTGCTCCACAGCTTGTTTTCTTGTCTGTAACAACATCTATTGCACGTCTGTCCGTCCTGGGTGAGGGATCCCTCCTCTGTTGCTCACCCTGAGGTTTCTCAGATTTTTCCCTGTTAAAAGGGTTTCCATGGAGTTTTTCCTCAGTCGATGTGAGGGTCTAAGGACAGAGGATGTTGTTACGATGCCATGTAAAGCCCTTTGAGACAAACTGTTTGTAAAAACGGGCTATACAAATAAAATTGCCTTGCCTTGCCTTGCCTCCACTGTCACTGAAACCTTCACTGGCAACAACTTCAATGGGAGGTCATCAATAGTGTCAATGTATGGAAACATCTTCTGAGTGAAAGTGTGTGTGAAGGTGTGTATGTGTGTGTTAGTATCAGGATCAGAGAATGACAGTTTTCCTCTGTTCAAGTCCAGATTCACTCTGATCCTCTGGTGCTTCTTCTGGTCTGGGAGAACAGTGAATGGACCTGATGGTGAACATGCTCCGTATTTACCTTCGCAGAAGCATATTCCCCATAATCCAGACACTATCTCATCTCCCTTCCTCTGCACAGACTCTGTTAACACACCGAGTCCCCAGTACGTACTGTCTCCAACCTCGACATCCCAGCTGTGAGTCCCTAAGTTAAAACCCTCAGAGCCCAGGACAGAGCAGAAAAGATCAAACCTCTCTGGATTGTCAGGAAGCTGCTGTTCGTCTCCTCGTCTCACACTGGTCAGATCTTCAGACAGGATGAGATATGGATGAGCAGTGTTTGGGTCCAGAACCACAGGACTGTAGGAGACCATGTCCTTCATCTTGTTCCAGATGTTGAAGGTCAGGTTGCCCAGGTGTTTGGCCTGGTCTATCAGAGCTCCTGAGTCCAGCTGTGGATCCTCCAGCAGGGGGCGCTGCTGGACTCTTTCCACTGCAGCCTTGTAGTTGAGCAGGAATGAGACGTCTTCAGCTCTCAGCTCGTCCTCTGTGGCTCTGACTGTGTGTGAAAGAGCTGCTATCTCTCTGCTCAGAGCCTCCATCTTCTCCTTCATCCTCTGACTCTTCTGCTCCTCTTCCTCCCTCAGTGCAGCCATCCTGGCCTCCTCTTCCTCTTCTAGAAACTGGTGAAGCTTCTTAAACTGCTCCTTAATCTGCCTCTCTGTGTGTCGGGCCTGGACCTTAATGTGTTCTGCTGTTTGATCAAACTTCTCCTGAACTTCTTCAAAACCCTTTAACTTCTTCTTTAAGGGCTCCAGAGTTTCCTCAAGTTCCTTCTTGAGTTTAGAAGCAGCTTCATTGATGGGTCTGATTCTGTGGTTGGTGTGTGTTTCTGAATGGAGACAGATGTGACACACTGGCTGCTGATGGTCCAGACAGAAGAGTTTGAGTTTCTCAGCGTGCAGACTGCAGAGAGCCTCTGAAGATCTCTGATCTCTCTGCTGTAAGAAGCTCTCACACAGGTTCTTCAATGCCAGACTAAAAGGTGGAAGACCCTTTGAAGATCTTCTCTTACAAACTGGACACAGTTGATCTTGTTTCTCCTTCCACCAGCTCTTCAGACAGTCTTTACAGAAGCTGTGGCTGCAGGACAGAACAACAGGATCTCTGAAGACCTCCGTACAGACCGGACAGCAAAGATCCTCCTCCAATCTGGAAGCCATTGAGTCTGTGAGTGAAGCTGAAAACACAGCAGACAGGAAGTAGAGTCAGTCATGGCTCCCCTCCCTCCTCTACTGACTTGACTGAAGTTTACTGTGACTCTGAGTCCAGGTTTTAGTCCAACTCACCTTCAGTGTGTGGAGTGTCAGCAGGTTGAAGCAGCAGTGTTGTAGCTGGACTCACTCACAGGAAGTTGTTAGTTTGGTCTGAAGCTGAATCTGATCGTCTCTTCTTCAGTCTGCGTCTCAGGGACTGACAGAGTCCAATGCACTGTTTACTGTTTTTTTCAGGTGAGTCATGTGAGGGGGCGGAGATTTGAAAAATGACTGAATGTTGAACAGGTTAGTCCAGATTAATGTAGAGGAGCAGTTCTAGGCATGTGCCTTGTTTTAAAAAGGGTCTTTTCACGTGTTTTTTGATAAATAAATAAATAACTGTTGTGCATGGGGATGTAAAATAAAAAAAGAAAGGTAATATACCGTACACATTTCCTTGTCATACCATGTTGTGTGTGGGAGTTAAGACATATAAACTCATGTAGATTAATAATACAAACTCTGACAGCTTTGAAACTTGACATAATTGTGGTCAGAAAGCTGCTTTACCTGTTAGAAAAACTTGGGTGTGAATATCTTGATTCTTTGTGTGGAAGGGAGCAACTGTTTAAGTGCAGTACTTGTACCTGTGTGCCGAGTACTTGTACACAGTGTGGTGTCAGTACTTCATCTCAACACTTCCTCCACCTCTGCTGCTAATTATAAAGAGAATGGGATGTTGTGTAGATGCAGGAGACGTTAAAGACGAAGCTGAATATGAATCCAAGTCAAGACAACATTTTATTATGTTGATGAAAAACAGGAACGAATGTACATTCATCTTTTGTGATGAACTGACATGTTAAAGCAGAAGTAAGCGATCCGGTCGTTTTGGCTAATGCTGCGTTCCAGGCAGGCTTTTGAAACCGTAAATTACAGCTTCAAGTCACAACTTACGACTTTGTAGCGTTCCAGGCAACCCACTCGTGTTTTTCCGACCTGTTTTACCGGTGAAAGTCACTATAACGGCCACTCGTAACTTCTGACCCGTGAACTCGTACCAGATCGAACTGGTACAAACTTAACAGGTCGGAAAAACACGAGTTACGGGCTGCCTTGAACGCACCATAACAGTCCTCGTCGCTACGTCACCACATTCACAGCGTCCCTTGGCTGCACACACAGCCCTGCATGCCGTTCTCTCTCCTCATTGGATAAAACTTGTAGGATACGAGAAAAGTTTTCTCCTCGGCTCAGAGCAGAGCAGAGTGACTGACAGACCCGTGTTTCAGACCAAACACTCTATGTAAGTGATTGCTGTCGGAAGATATAACTATTTAAAGCAGAAGTAAGTGATATATTTGTGTTAATATAAGTCTTAAATAGTTATATCTTCCGACAGCAATCACTTACATAGAGTGTTTGGACTGAAACACGGGTCTGTCAGTCACTCTACTCTGCTCTGAGCCGAAGAGAAAACATTTATCGTATCCTACAGTTTTTATCCAATGAGGAGAGAGAACGGCATGCAGGGCTGTGTGTGCAGCCAAGGGACGCCGTGAATGTGGCGACGTAGGGACGAGGACTGTTATGGTGCGTTCAAGGAAACTCGTATTTTTCCGACCGTGAAGTGGTAACAGTTCGATATGGTACGAGTTCACGGGTCGGAAGTTACGAGTGGCCGTTATAGTGACTTTCACGGGTAAAACAGGTCGGAAAAACAAGAGTGGGTTGCCTGAAACGCTACAAAGTCGTAAGTTGTGACTTGAAGCTGTAATTTACGATTTCAAAAGCCTGCCTGGAACGCAGCATTAGCGAAAACGACCGGACCAATTACTTCTGCTTTAAGACTTATATTAACACAAATATATCACTTACTTCTGCTTTAATACATTTTAAATCATTTCATATGAACAGATACAAAGTTTTTACATATGTAATTGAACAAGAATAACTTTTCATGTTTTACATTTTTTCATCTGGAGAAGAACTCCAGATCTTCTTCTGGAGAATCAAAGAATCAGATGTTCAGTAATTGAGTGATAAGAGTGACAATATTTTAAACATGAAAAGTAGTAAAAAAGGAAAAGTGTAATAATGAGGCAGCAGGAGGACAGGTGAAGTTTATCAGGCTCAATTCACTGACTTTTCCCTTTAAGAAATAAACAACATTATAAATATGATCATCCTCTTTATCTCTAACTGCTCTGCTCCACTGTCACTGACACATTCACTGGTAACAGCTTCAATGGGAGGTTTCTAATAGTGGCAATGTATGGAAACATCTTCTGAGTGAAAGTGTGTGTGAAGGTGTGTATGTGTGTGTTAGTATCAGGATCAGAGAACGACAGTTTTCCTCTGTTCAAGTCCAGATTCACTCTGATCCTCTGGAGCTTCTTCTGCTCTGGGAAATAAATGTCTGGACCTGATGGTGAACCTGCTCCGTATTTTCCTTCATAGAACCATATTCTCCATAATCCAGACAGTATCTCGTCTCCCTGCACAGACTCTGTTAACACACCCAGTTCCCAGTCTGTACTGTCTCCAACCTCGACATCCCAGCTGTGAGTCCCTGAGTTAAAACCCTCAGAGCCCAGGACAGAGGGGAAATAATCACTCCTCTCTGGATTGTCAGGAAGCTGAGACTGATCATCCCCTTCATCTCTCACACTGGTCAGATCTTCAGACAGGATGAGTTCTGGATGAGCAGTGTTTGGGTCCAGAACCACAGGACTGTAGGAGACCATGTCCTTCATCTTGTTCCAGATGTTGAAGGTCAGGTTGCCCAGGTGTTTGGCCTGGTCTATCAGAGCTCCTGAGTCCAGCTGTGGATCCTCCAGCAGGGGGCGCTGCTGGACTCTTTCCACTGCAGCCTTGTAGTTGAGCAGGAATGAGACGTCTTCAGCTCTCAGCTCGTCCTCTGTGGCTCTGACTGTGTGTGAAAGAGCTGCTGTCTCTCTGCTCAGAGCCTCCATCTTCTCCTTCATCCTCTGACTCTTCTGCTCCTCTTCCTCCCTCAGTGCAGCCATCCTGGCCTCCTCTTCCTCTTCTAGAAACTGGTGAAGCTTCTTAAACTGCTCCTTAATCTGCCTCTCTGTGTGTCGGGCCTGGACCTTAATGTGTTCTGCTGTTTGATCAAACTTCTCCTGAACTTCTTCAAAACCCTTTAACTTCTTCTTTAAGGGCTCCAGAGTTTCCTCAAGTTCCTTCTTGAGTTTAGAAGCAGCTTCATTGATGGGTCTGATTCTGTGGTTGGTGTGTGTTTCTGAATGGAGACAGACGAGACACACTGGCTGCTGATGGTCCAGACAGAAGAGTTTGAGTTTCTCAGAGTGCAGACTGCAGAGAGCCTCTGAAGATCTCTGCTCTCTCTGCTGTAAGAAGCTCTCACACAGGTTCTTCAATGCCAGACTAAGAGGTGGTTCACGCTTTGAAGATCTTCTCTTACAAACTGGACACAGTGGATCTTGTTTCTCCTTCCACCAGCTCTTCAGACAGTCTTTACAGAAGCTGTGGCTGCAGGACAGAACAACAGGATCTCTGAAGACCTCCGTACAGACCGGACAGCAGAGATCCTCCTCTAATCTGGAAGCCATTGAGTCTGTGAGTGAAGCTGAAAACACAGAAGTAGAGTCGGTCATGGCTCCCCTCCCTCCTCTACTGACTTGACTGAAGTTTACTGTGACTCTGAGTCCAGGTTTTAGTCAAACTCACCTTCAGTGTGTGGGGTGTCAGCAGGTTGAAGCAGCAGTGTTGTAGCTGGACTCACTCACAGAAAGTTGTTCGTTTGGTCTGAAGCTGAATCTGATCGTCTCTTCTTCAGTCTGCGTCTCTGGGGCTGAAGAGGAAGTGCAGCAGTTTCCTGTTCTATGAGCTATGTGAGGGGGCGGAGCTTTGTCAAACTGAAAGTTCTGCAGGATGATGCAGCAGCTCTGTTAAGTTTCTGTTTGTGGATCATTTAAAGGGGACCTATTATGCTCCTTTTTGCACAAACTAAAATAGTTCCTGGGTGTCTTAAAGACATGTCTGTGACGTGCTTCGGTCAAAATACCCCAAAGATCAAACATCACAGCATTCTCAAAAACAGGGCTGTGCAAAACGGTCTGTTTCAGTGGCCCCTCCCTTTAAATGCAAATGAACCACTCCCTCAGCATTGCGTTACCATGACGATGTCTACTACTAGTACCTATACTGATTTGGCCAAAATGTAGTATGCAAACAAAAGCTAAATCTGCAGTAGGCAAAGTGCCAGATCTCCAGTCTGCATCTGACCAGTCTACATTGTGTAATGAAATGTGCCCATGACCTAGTCTCACCCTAACCAAAGATGGTATGGAGTAGTCTTTGCCATGTAGGCTACTGTAACCATGTAACATGTAATATAAAAATGCAAAAATAAATATATAAAATAAATTAAAAATATATGCAGAATGGTCAGTTCATTGTAAAACAGTTATTTATTGATGTAAATGTGGTGATTTGTGCACATAGACTACAGAGCTCTGCAGCACTGCTCCTCTCTATCCTCCTCCTCCTCACAGCTTCTCTTTTCATTCAAACTAATTCAACAGCCACAATTGTAAGATTTCATCAATGAGACCAACATTTATCTCCTAAAAAGAATAACCACACGGTGGTAAACGTCTAAAAAACCTGCGGGTATGTTTATTAGCGATGGTTTTCTCTACCGCGATGAGCATGGACGTCTGCCCGGCCAAGGAGGCCTGCAGACGGGCTCTGCCTGTGTGAGGAGCCGCTGCAGCTCCGGAGCTCCGGTGCTCCGTCGGTCCAGCGTTACGTCGGTCCGGCGAACAACGTCACCCCGGCGGTACGTCGCTTCTCACACAGGTACAGCTTCACTTACATGACACGTCGGCGTAAACTTCTAAATAAAACTTAGTAAAGTGACGCTACAGCGCTAAAACATGCAGGGAAGAAGCAGGAAGTAGTCCGCTCCGCTCTCCGCTGTGACACCAGGCACAACAGAGCAGCATGGGGGGAGGCGGGGCCGGCTGGAGCAGAGACCTCGGCATGACCATGTAGGGGAGTCCGGCACGCCATGACGTCGACGCGAGCTCATGTCAAAAAAAAGTCAGTGCAACCGAGTAAAAAAAAAAAAAAAAAAGTCAGTAGAAATCCCAATCATCTAGCAGGGTTTACCTCCAAATGCATTAACCTCATGATATGACACTTCCACGGCCTCTAGAACCATTATCCAACATTTTAAACATATATGGAAGTCTGAAAAGCTGGAAAAGCATAATAGGTCCCCTTTAATGCTGATGTCAGGGGACACACCTCTCTTAAAAAAAAAAAAGCACCGCTGCTGTCGTAAAGCTCAGAGAGAGCACGGCGGACAACTGCGGACTAATTTAATAAACCAAATTTATAATCACAACTCAAATTCCTTTCACAAATTAACAGTTGTGCACTTTGCCTTAATGATGAGCAGTGGAAGATGATTAATTGCACAAATCTGAAGTAAAGTTTACAGCACATGGCCAAATGTGCAACAGGTGAAAATTAATTAAATATTAGAACATTATGCTGTTTGGTGCTTCAATAAATTGCCGATAACAATGATGACGATGTGTATAAATTATTTGGAAGGGGGGGCGATGCGTGGCGCAGTGGGTAGAGCGGCCGCCCCATGTAGAGGCTGCAGTCCTCGCCGCAGGCGTCCCTGGTTCGAATCCCGCGTCGGGCAGACCTTTCCTGCGTGTCGTTCCCCCTCTCTCTGCCTCCCCATTTCCTGTCTATCTCTATTGTCATCACTATCAAATAAAGGCAAAAAGCCAAAAAATATACTTAAAAAAAAAATAAAAAATTATTTGGAAGGTGCTCACACTCACTCAATTTTATTCTTATTTTCTTACCTCAAGGCCAATATAATCGTAACATATTTTATGAAAATAATTTTGAAGGCCTAATTATGAAAAAAAAAAAAGCCTAATAAATATTGTAAATGTTTCATGTTTTTTTATTATTGTTAATGCATTTTATTTGTTTATAATTCAGGCCAATATGTACATAAGAACATGTATGAAACACATAGATTTCTGATCAGAGTGACTGCTGACTTGACCGATAAAGACAACAGAATCAACTAAGCCTGGCTGTTATTATGGTCTGGAGCAGGCTAGCTGCAGAGAATAATTCGCCATAGTAACTTGACCAGGATAAAGGTATCCAGCTTTCCAACAACCGACTTGAGGCTAAATTAGGCCAGGATAACCAACATATCCCGGCTTAATCCTTTATCTAGGTTTCGGACAACACTGGACGTTCCACTCAACGTAAACAAACACATGAAGTGTCCACTGTATTCTCAAAGCATTTTGTACAAAACCACAAATAAAATACATATGAAACCAAACCATAATTACCGTTTGCGCCTCTTGAACGCAGTGTATTTATCTCTGAGTGTTCAGTGGCATGACTTCCTGCCACCATTCTCTGTGGTCCCGCATTTTACTTCTGACCATGGATGTATTATATTAACTGGATACCGGACCGGAAAATGGCCGCCGTTCATTTCAATGAAAGTTGCTCGCCTGGCGCATACTTTTTTTTTTTTCTTTTTTTTTTTTTATTGAAGAATAGTTAGTTGGGATGTGCATTGTGAAATGAGGGATGAGGGGGTTACAAATAAAAATGGAATAATGTCAACAGGTTCAGTTACATAGTATCATGACAGGCAGGAGAAAACAAGGGATAGGTACATTTCATATTAGGCAAACAGAGGTCTATTCAAAAACGTGGAAACAGAGAGAATAGTGCTATGGTCTTTATGGCTTTCTTGTTTTCAGATTGACTAATTAGGTTGATGTATTGTTTGATTTCGTTTCTGAAACGGTGAGTGCAAAGTATTTGATTTGTAAATTTGCGGTTGTGAATATGAGCTTTGGCTAAAAATAATATCAAATTGATTATATAATATTGGTTTAATTGGGAAGCCGTGACTGAAAAGAAACCAAACAATACATTTTGAAAATCCAGAGCAAAGTTTTTGTCGAAATGTTGACGGATAAAAGTAGTTACATTTTTCCAAAAGGATTGCAGATGAGGACATGACCAGAAAAGATGTTGAAAATCTTCTGGAGCCTGTTTACAGAATGAGCAGAGTTCATTAATGTCTTTTTTATATCTTTGCATAAATACATTGGAGGGATAGACACGATGGATGAGTTTAAGGGATACTTCTTTGATTTTATTTGTGATAAAATATTTGTAGGGGAGGGACCATATGTTTTTCCAGATCAGGTTTGTGAATAAATTATTCCAGTATGAGACAACATTGGGGGTACTGATGTTTTCTTTTTGAAATAATGCACGTACAGTGCGGTTGTTTTTTGCTGAGAAGCAGATTCGACCAACTTCAGTCTGTACAGGCTCCAGAGGTAAGGGGTCAGACTCAGGTAACAAAACATTTTTTAATAACATAATCACACCAGAGGGTATCGCATCAAATACTATTGCATATTCTTTCGGAGGAATAGGAAGTGTATATTTATTTAAAAATTCTGAATATGATAATAGTGTGCCGTTAGAATTGAAAAGCTGACTAACCAGAATAATGCCATGGGTGAACCAGTTCTCTAGAAAAAGTGATTTGTGTTTATATTGTATGTCCCTGTTATTCCAAATATAATATCTGTGGGGGGTGAAGTTATGTTTATAAATCAAAGACCAGGAAAGAAGTATCTGTTTATGAAAGTTGGCTAGTTTTATGGGAAGTTTTTCAATATTGTAGGTACAAAGTAACAGAAAATTAAGGCCACCGACTTTGGAAAATATATAGTTGGGAATGAAGTTCCAGATTGAAGTTGGGTTTCTGATGAATTGTTTGATCCAGTTGATTTTGAATGTGTTATTAAGAGTGGAGAAATCTAAAAAATTAAAACCTCCATTCTCATATGAGTTCATTAAACTTGATTTTTTAATGTAATGGATTTTGTTTTTCCACACAAAGTTATAAAGAATTTTGTCAATGGCAGTGGTGGTCTGTTTATTTACTTCCAGAGATATTGCTGTGTATGTAAGCCGGGATAAGCCCTCTGCTTTAGATAAAAGAATTCTGCCCTGAAGGGACAGATCTCTCTGAAACCAGGAGTTGAATTTTTTCTGTGTTCTTTCTATAATGTGGGTAAAATTCAGAGAGCATCTGTTGTTTGTGTTTTTGTTGATGGTGATTCCCAAATAGGTGACAGACTCTTTTACAGGTATGTTGGAGATAGATGAAAGAGAATAGTTTTTAAGTGGTAACAGTTCACACTTACTTAAATTCAGGTGAAGTCCGGATGCACTGGAAAAAATTGAAATTCGGTTAACAGCAACAGAAATTTGTGAGGCATTTTTTAAAAATAAGGAAGTGTCATCTGCTAGTTGACTAATGATGATTTCTTTGCCTGCTATGGATATCCCTTTGATGGGGCTCTGCTTGATGAAGTCAGAGAGCAACTGAGCACATATCAAAAATAAATATGGTGACACAGGACATCCCTGCCTGATTCCACAGCTCAAATCAAAACGTGGGGAAGTACCTGTCTGCATTTTAATTGAACAGTTTGCTTTCTTATACATAGTTTCGATTGCTGAACAAAAGTACTTACCAAAACCAAGTTTCTGTAACGCCTGAAACATAAATTTGTGTTCAATGGTATCAAATGCTTTGCGAAAATCCAGAAATAAAATAAAACTATCGTCAGGGCAGTAGTCAGCATAATCAATAAGATCCAGGACAAGTCTTATGTTGTTGGATATGTGTCTGCCCTTCATAAATCCTGTTTGCGTTTCATCAATAATGTAATCCAGTACTGCTCTAAGTCTTTTGGCAAAGATTCCAGCTAAAATTTTATAATCATTATTGAGGAGACAAATAGGTCTCCAGTTATCTATACGGAGTGGGTCCTTATTGGGCTTTGGGATAAGTGTTAAGAGCCCTTGGTTTAAGGTAGGAGGAAGAGTTTGTTTATGAATGGATTCGGTGAATACACCATAGAGGAAGGGGGCAAGTTTTTCAGCAAATATTTTATAAAATTCAGATGTTAAGCCATCAGTACCAGGAGACTTATTTAATTTAAGTTGCTGGATAGCAGAACTGACTTCTTCCAAAGTGATTTGCCTGTCACAGATGTCTCTCTGATCATTATTAATACATTTTAATTGAGAAAGATATCCAAAAAAATAATCTGTAGCGGTTTTATCATATTGTGATTTATATAAATTCTTATAGAACATTAAACAGTGATTGGATACCTTTTGTGGATCATCTGTGACAATGCCATCAATGTTAAGTTTTCGGATGCAGTTCGCTTTACTGCGTGACTTTTCCAGTCTAAAAAAATATGCTGTATTTTGTTCTCCTTCCTCCAACCATTGTTTTCTGGATCTTACATATGCTCCCTCTGCTCTGACTCTGTACATTTCATCTAGTTTGATCTGGTGTTCAATTAATTCTTGTTTGTCATTTTCTGTCAGATCTTCAGGCATACACTGAGTGAGAGTAGCAATTTTGGTAATCACTTTTGTTTCTTCCTCTTTTCTTAATTTGGCCAGAGAGGATCCATATTCTCTTAGGTATTTTGCTATCTCGAATTTCAATAGTTCCCAGTTGTTAAGAAAACATTTATCAATTAAAGCTCTGTGCCAGTGAAATTTTATTATGGAATGAAACACAACGACATTAACCAAACCGGAAAAGGTAGGTACCCTCAGGCTGGTTTAGGCAAAGACGGTTGGTTTAGGCGTGTGAAGGGAGTGGTTAAGGTTAGGGTAAGATGCAGGGATAGGCTTAGCCTTGCAGAGGCAGCCAATCAGAGGCAGAGTAAGGCGGGTCTTGGCGTGGCCATAGTAGGAAAAAAAGTATCGCAAGCGGGACTAGCACAGAGGCCGCTATGTATTGCCCAAAATGTTTGGCTTTTGTGTTTTCTGATTTGCCGTTGTTTAGTAATTTGTTGTTGTGTTTTCTGATTTGCCGTTGTGTTTTCTGATTTGCCGTTGTGTTTTCTCTTTTTGTGTTGTGTTTTCTCTTTTGCCGTTGTGTTTTCTCTTTTTGTGTTGTGTTTTCTCTTTTTGCGTTGTGTTTTCTCTTTTTGCGTTGTGTTTTCTCTTTTTGTGTTGTGTTTTCTCTTTTGCCGTTGTGTTTTCTCTTTTTGCGTTGTGTTTTCTCTTTTTGTGTTGTGTTTTCTCTTTTGCCGTTGTGTTTTCTCTTTTGCCGTTGTGTTTTCTCTTTTTGTGTTGTGTTTTCTCTTTTTGTGTTGTGTTTTCTCTTTTGCCGTTGTGTTTTCTCTTTTTGTGTAGTGTTTTCTATTTTTGTGTTGTGTTTTCTCTTTTTGTGTTGTGTTTTCTCTTTTGGCGTTGTGTTTTCTCTTTTGGCGTTGTGTTTTCTCTTTTGGCGTTGTGTTTTCTCTTTTGGCGTTGTGTTTTCTCTTTTTGCGTTGTGTTTTCTCTTTTTGCGTTGTGTTTTCTCTTTTTGTGTTGTGTTTTCTCTTTTGCCGTTGTGTTTTCTCTTTTTGTGTTGTGTTTTCTCTTTTGCCGTTGTTGTCTGATTTGCCGTTGTGTTTTGCACTTCAGGGCCACCGTAGTTGAGTCACCCCCCATAATGCTCTGCGGTCTCCCATCATGCCCTGGGGCAATGAGAACGAGCAACCGCCGTTCTAGTTTTGGCGCTGCGCGTTCATGTATGTGTTACTTGTGGATTTAAGGAATGAGTATTAAGACTTTTACAGGACTCACACGGACTTTAAAACAAAGATAATGATTTAAAAAGTAAGACGGCCGATCGTAGGTTTACTACGGTCGTTTATATGATCGTTAAATCGTTTTGACAGTTAATTAATATACGATGTTACACTGAAAACGAGTTAGTCCGAACCTGTAAGCTTAAATCACAATGGAAAATAAATCATAATTAACTGTATTTTTGTTAAACATGACAGAGATGACCACAGAACACCTCAAATAATGTAATGAGGCTTTACTCTTACCTTTTTTTATATTCAATAGTATATTTAACTTGCTGCACAGTTCACCAGTTGTATTTACAGGATGTTGGTGGAGTATAGTCACACGTGTTTTGTTTTTATCAACCACAGCTGTGATTAAAGAAAATTAGAACTCTTTGGCAAATGCATCTTCCTTTTAATAATTGTCTGTACTGGCTGTGTTCATAGTTCATCATCATCATTAAGCCTTCAGGTGGATGAGACTCTTTGTAATTCAACAGTTTAACCTTACAATATTTCCACAACACACAGAATATCAGTGTCCACTAAATACAGCTGTTACAGAACCAGACATTTTTAATCAGACACGATGCCTCAGACACAGTTGATGTTGGATTTGGTAGAAGCAGAAAAAAGTCACAAGCATGTTTGTTTTTTTCCGAACAATTTAATAATATGATGATGAGTTTAAGTGATCATTTAGCATACTGACACTGAACAAACACACACTGACGACGGTGAGGAGGATGAGGAGGAGGAGGAGGACGTCCACGGTTCTTCCTCCGGCCCCGGTGAAGACGGGGAGCAGCTGCACCGTCAGGACACACACCGACCATGGAGGAGAAGTCTCGGTTCCTACATTTTACCACCGTGGCATTAATTAAGCCGTAAAATAAATTGACGTGAACGGAGCAACAGGTGTAGAACATCAGCCGCGATGAGACACTGTTGACACAGACACACACATACAGCATAAATGACTTATCAAGCTAAAATTACTGAAAAATATGAGTTTTACAGGGAAAATAATGTAAAACAGTCCGGTTTCACGTCAGTAAACGCAGTCACTACGAGGCGATCTCATCAATTAAAACGTTACGTTTAAGAATACGAGTTGACAAGAGACTAATAACAGACATTGACTATCATAAAGTTAAATTAACTCGATGTGACCAAACAAAAACTCACCTTTGAGCCGTGTTTTCCACTTTTCTGAGTGATTTTAGCACCGGACAGCGTCTCATTAGTTTCAGGCATCCTCGGTCCCGGGACACACGACCGCGCACTGCTGGTGCACGGACACAGCCGTGACGTCACGGCCAGAAATGAGACTTTTCTGTGGCTTTTCTGGCCGTTAGCAGAGCCGGTTCAGACCTCCATGGGGCCCTAGGCAAAATTTTGCTAAGGGGCCCTCCTAACTGAACTCCAAACATTTTCAACAGTCGCACCTGACACCCAGTGCTTCCGCGCATCCCCCCTTTAAACATAGGCTATTGCACTGTTGGTCTAACTAAGAATAAATTCAGAACAAATCAAATTGTGTGTGAACAAACAATCATACAGTCTTAAATGTTGGGCATGTAAACATGTTAATGTTTGTAATAACTCACCATTAAATAAAAGTAAAATATAGATACGGCTACTATTAATTCAGCTCCATAAAATTGGCTGCACTCTACTTTCATTTACTTCAAATGTAGGTTTAAAAAAATGTAGGTAATTATTTAAATTATTATTTATTATATATTATTACCATTGTCATAATAGTTCACAAGTTTTATTTATTCACTAATCTGCATCTACAATTTAGCTATTCAGGCAAACAAAATTCAATCTTAGTCAATATTTATCCATTACTTTCCATTTTGTATGAGTGCAGTTGTAACTACACTACAAATAAAATTATAGAGGCCAGCAAGATGCACACAGAGACCGGGGTTCACCCAGGGCTCAGCGCTCTGTTAATGCAGGTCAAACACGGACTAGTCCCTCCCACTCTCTCACCCGGAGAGGAGAGTTACCTGACTGCTGTTCCTGCAGGTCATTGTCAGCTGTTTCTTCCTCCTTTTTTCATTCCCTGAGGGATAACTCCGCTTCATCGTGACGTTTTTAACGCTGTCTTGCTAGGCTGGATCAGGCTGTATGCGCTGGGAATCTGGCACACCTGCGCGACGGACGGTCACGTCGTCAGGTTTTGTTTTGTTTGTTTTTTTTCCCCGCGGGGCCTCTATCAGTTTGCGGGGCCCTACGCAACGTGCGTAGTGTGCGTATTGGGTGAACCGGTACTGGCCGTTAGAAAACATTTTGACGGATAAAAAGTCCATGACTTAAAAATATAGAATACAAAGATTAGTAATTAACGGAGGTTACAGCTGGAAGTGTCCTGTGAACAGTTTTACAGGCTTCTCTTTTACTATTGCGGTCTATGGGAAAAATCCTTTCTGGGCCGCATGGGATTTTTTGTTGCAGTACCACGGGTGGCCACTGGGAAAAATCGGCGTGCCTGCTGAGAGGATTACAGGGGGGCTGCTTCTGACCCACAATCCCACAGTTCACCCTCACAACAGACCAGGGGTCATGTGACCACACACTTTCAAAATAAAATGTCCTCACATGAAGGTTTTTTAAATATCACAACAACTTTTTAATCAACTTATTTATAAACGTAAGCTCTTTTTAACTCTCTTATTATCATGAATTTATATGTCAATTTATTAATCTTTTTAAACACTTCATAAACTTCATGAAATACTGTCTCCAACAGTTACACAATTTAAACATTTTCATTAGTTTTTATTAGTGTCACTGTCAGTACACTTCGTCCAGCTCTGCTGCTAATTATAAAGAGAATGGGATGTTGTGTGGATGCAGGAGACGTTAAAGACGAAGCTGAATATGAATCCAAGTCAAGACAACATTTTATTATGTTGATGACAAACAGGAACAAATGTACATTCAGCTTTTGTGATGAAGTGATACGTTAATACATTTTAGATCATTTCATGTTAACAGATACAAACTTTTTACATCTGTAATTAAACAAGAATCACTTTTCAACTTTTCATGTTTGACATTTTTTCATTTGGAGAATAACTCCAGATCTTCTTCTGGAGAAGAAGAATCAAATTTTCAGTAATTGAGTGATAAGAGTGAAAATATTTTAACAAATGAAAAGTAGATAAAAAAGGAAAAGTGTAATAATAAGGCAGCAGGAGGACAGGTGAAATTTATCAGGTTCAATTCATTGACTTTTCCCTTTAAGAAATAAACATTATAAATATGATCATCCTCTTTATCTCTAACTGCTCTGCTCCACTGTCACTGACACCTTCACTGGTAACAGCTTCAATGGGAGGTTAACAATAGTGTTAATGTATGGAAACATCTTCTGAGTGAAAGTGTGTGTGAAGGTGTGTATGTGTGTGTTAGTATCAGGATCAGAGAACGACAGTTTTCCTCTGTTCAAGTCCAGATTCACTCTGATCCTCTGGAGCTTCTTCTGCACCGGGAGATCAATGTTTGGACCTGATGGTGAACCTGCTCCATATTTACCTCCATCAAACCATATTCCCCATAAACCAGACCTCATCTTCTTTTCCTTCCTCTGCACAGACTCTGTCACCACACCCAGTACCCAGTACGTAATGTCTCCAACCTGGACATCCCAGCTGTGAGTCCCTGAGTTAAAACCCTCAGAGCACAGGACAGAGCAGTAATTATCAAACCTCTCTGGATTGTCAGGAAGCTGCTGTTCGTCTCCTCGTCTCACACTGGTCAGATCTTCAGACAGGATGAGATATGGATGAGCAGTGTTTGGGTCCAGAACCACAGGACTGTAGGAGACCATGTCCTTCATCTTGTTCCAGATGTTGAAGGTCAGGTTGCCCAGGTGTTTGGCCTGGTCTATCAGAGCTCCTGAGTCCAGCTGTGGATCCTCCAGCAGGGGGCGCTGCTGGACTCTTTCCACTGCAGCCTTGTAGTTGAGCAGGAATGAGACGTCTTCAGCTCTCAGCTCGTCCTCTGTGGCTCTGACTGTGTGTGAAAGAGCTGCTATCTCTCTGCTCAGAGCCTCCATCTTCTCCTTCATCCTCTGACTCTTCTGCTCCTCTTCCTCCCTCAGTGCAGCCATCCTGGCCTCCTCTTCCTCTTCTAGAAACTGGTGAAGCTTCTTAAACTGATCCTTAATCTGCCTCTCTGTGTGTCGGGCCTGGACCTTAATGTGTTTTGATGTTTGATCAAACTTCACTTTAACTCTTTTAAAACCCTTTAACTTCTTCTTTAAGGGCTTCAGAGTTTCCTCAAGTTCCTTCTTAAATTTAGAAGCAGCTTCATCGATGGGTTTGAATCTGTGGTTTTTGTGTGTGTCTGAATCTCTGCAGATGAGACACACTGGCTGCTGATGGTCCAGACAGAAGAGTTTGAGTTTCTCAGAGTGCAGACTGCAGAGAGCCTCTGAAGATCTCTGCTCTCTCTGCTGTAAGAAGCTCTCACACAGGTTCTTCAACACCAGGTTACGAGGTGGATGATCCTTTGAAGATCTTCTCTTACAAACTGGACACAGTCGATCTTGTTTCTCCTTCCACCAGCTCTTCAGACAGTCTTTACAGAAGCTGTGGCTGCAGGACAGAACAACAGGATCTCTGAAGACCTCCGTACAGACCGGACAGCAGAGATCCTCCTCTAATCTGGAAGCCATTTAGTCTGTGAGTGAAGCTGAAAACACAGCAGACAGGAAGTAGAGTCAGTCATGGCTCCCCTCCCTCCTCTACTGACTTGACTGAAGTTTACTGTGACTCTGAGTCCAGGTTTTAGTCAAACTCACCTTCAGTGTGTGGAGTGTCAGCAGGTTGAAGCAGCAGTGTTGTAGCTGGACTCACTCACAAGAAGTTGTTGGTTTGGTCTGAAGCTGAATCTGATCGTCTCTTCTTCAGTCTGCGTCTCAGGGACTGACGAAGTCCAATAAAGTTGTTCCTGGGACTTTGTCCTCAGTGTTAATAACTAACTTGGTTCATCTCAGGTGAGTCATGTGAGGGGGCGGAGCTTTGAAAAATGACTGAATGTTGAACAGGTTAGTCCAGATTAATGTAGAGGAGCAGTTCTAGGCACAAGTTTTTAAAAGGGTCTTTTCATGTGTTTTTTGATAAATAGATAACTGTTGTGCATGGGGATGTAAAATAAAAAAAGAAAGGTTATCAACTGTACACCTTCCTTGTCATACCATGTTGTGTGTGTGGGAGTTAAGACATATAAACTCATGTAGATTAATAGCACAAACTCTCACAGCTTTGAAACTTGACATAATTGTGGTCAGAAAGCTGCTTTACCTGTTAGAAAAACTTTGTTGTGAATATCTTAATTCTTTGTGTGGAAGGGAGCAACTGTTTAAGTGCAGTACTTGTACCTGTGCAGAGTATTTGTACACAGTGTGGTGTCAGTACTTCATCTCAACACTTCCTCCTCCTCTGCTGCTAATTATAAAGAGAACGGGATGTTGTGTAGATGCAGGAGACGTTAAAGACGAAGCTGAATATGAATCCAAGTCAAGGCAATATTTTATTATGTTAATGAAAAACAGGAACAAATGTACATTCATCTTTTGTGATGAACTGACACGTTAATACATTTTAGATCATTTAATGTGAACAGATACAAACTTTTTACATACTATGTAAGTTAAACAAGTATCACTTTTCAACTTTTCATGTTTGATATTTTTTCATCCTAGGAATAACTCCAGATCTTCTTCTAGAGAAGAAGAATCAAATGTTCAGTAATTGAGTGTTGAGAGTGAACATATTTAACCCATGAAAAGTAGTTTAAAAAAAAAAAAAAAGTAAAGGAAAAGTGTAATAATGAGACAGCAGGAGGACAGGTGAAGTTTAACAGGTTCAATTCACTGAGTCCCTGAGTTAAAACCCTCAGAGCCCAAGACAGAGTAGTATTCATCAATCCTCTCTGGATTGTCAGGAAGCTGAGACTGATCATCCCCTTCATCTCTCACACTGGTCAGATCTTCAGACAGGATGAGTCCTGGACCAGCAGTGTTTGGGTCCAGAACCACAGGACTGTAGGAGACCATGTCCTTCATCTTGTTCCAGATGTTGAAGGTCAGGTTGCCCAGGTGTTTGGCCTGGTCTATCAGAGCTCCTGAGTCCAGCTGTGGATCCTCCAGCAGGGGGCGCAGCTGGACTCTTTCCACTGCAGCCTTGTAGTTGAGCAGGAATGAGACGTCTTCAGCTCTCAGCTCGTCCTCTGTGGCTCTGACTGTGTGTGAAAGAGCTGCCATCTCTCTGCTCAGAGCCTCCATCTTCTCCTTCATCCTCTGACTCTTCTGCTCCTCTTCCTCCCTCAGTGCAGCCATCCTGGCCTCCTCTTCCTCTTCTAGAAACTGGTGAAGCTTCTTAAACTGCTCCTTAATCTGCCTCTCTGTGTGTCGGGCCTGGACCTTAGAGTGCAGACTGCAGAGAGCCTCTGAAGATCTCTGCTCTCTCTGCTGTAAGAAGCTCTCACACAGGTTCTTCAACACCAGGTTACAAGGTGGATGATACTTTGAAGATCTTCTCTTACAAACTGGACACAGTCGATCTTGTTTCTCTCTCCACCAGCTCTTCAGACAGCCTTTACAGAAGCTGTGGCTGCAGGACAGAACAACAGGATCTCTGAAGACCTCCGTACAGACCGGACAGCAGAGATCCTCCTCTAGTCTGGAAGCCATTTAGTCTGTGAATGAAGCTGAAAACACAGCAGACAGGAAATAGAGTTAGTCGTGGCTCCCCTCCCTCCTCTACAGACTTGACTGAAGTTTACTGTGACTCTGAGTCCAGGTTTTAGCCTCTTACCACTCCTATAAATTCTGTAATATTCGCCTATCCAAGGCGTACTCAAAGTAAATTGAATGCTGTTCTTGAACTGTTTGGAGAATATATGGATGGGCTTGGTCTCTTTTGAAAGGTAACACTCTGAAGTTTTTCCCCAAACTGAAATAATCACTATAAGTGCTATTATCATTGAGTAATCTAAGTTGGAACACACTGAATTAGAATGTTTTTATTCTCGCCTGAATTTTTTTGTTGCAATCAGATGCCTGAAGATGAGTGTAGCTGAGAATTTTAGCTGGAAAACACAATGGGACCACAGCATGAAGCCTTACCTGGCCCCAGTTCAAATTTGATAACAATCCTGCTAAAAATTAGTATTTTACACATGTTTTTCTAAGTGTATATCTAGGCGTTTTCCTAAAATTGCCATTGAGAAACAATACATGCGCCAAAGTGCAGCTTTTGCAAAGTTACGCATGAAAATGGCAGTGCTGCCTTTTCCCAGGGACCGTGAATGCAGCACATCGTTTTTTTCGGAATTTCATTGGCTATTCAATGCATCAGTGCCATCGGGATCGGTTTCTATTGGCTGAAGCCATTCAGCGCTGTCGAAGGGGATGTTCCTCATACAGACACAGCCACTCATTCGCTATTGCAGGCGGCAGCCGGGGACAGGGAGCTTGTGATTGGTCGAGTGAGCTGTCAATCGAAAGGTCAGAGCGCAGCGCCATTTTGTGAAGTGAAATAAACATTGTTTTCATGTAAACGCCGGACTTACGAGGAGAAATAAACGGATTTACTGGATATACAATGCGTAATTTCATAAGATGCAGCAGCGGGATGAGGCTATCTACCGGTACAACCGTGTGTTTTACTGGATTGGATTTACTGGACTTTTCTGAATGTAACGACACCAAGTTTGTGGGGAAACCCTGTGATCCTGAGCCTGCCCTGACACAAATCGTGAGTTATATCGGCTTTTTACGAACTTTGTTAGCATGTTTATAGTCTGATTCGAGTGTTGCTGTGATGATTATATTTAGGAATGGTCGGCATATCTTTAATCACAAGAGTTTTAGCTTTCCAACGATATGTGGCATGACTATTTCAAGTGACTGGTGACATCCTGTATGACACCTCCCTGTTTAAAACCCCCCCGGGGGCCCGCGGGCGGGCCGTTGGAATGGCAAACTCACCTTCAGTGTGTGGAGTGTCAGCAGGTTGAAGCAGCAGTGTTGTAGCTGGACTCACTCACAGGAAGTTGTTGGTTTGGTCTGAAGCTGAATCTGATCGTCTCTTCTGCACAGCTCCACCACTTCCTGAATTTAAGGCAGGTCCTTCATTTCCTGTCTTACATTATTGGACAACCTGATTAATCCAGGTGTGTCTGACCATTGTGACTACTCAGACACACCTGGATTAATCAGTAGCCATGTTTCCATCCAAAGTGATTCGAATTACTGGGAAATGCGCATTAAAAGAAATTCGAATCATGTGTGTTTCCATCTACGGACTTTGCCCCCCCCCCCCCCCCCCCCCGGCCGGACGGACGGACGGTCTGATTTGAACACATTAGCGCGATTTAGCGCATATGTTTATTACCGTCATAACGCGACCCGTGTGTGTGTGTGTGTGTGTGTGTGTGTGTGTGTGTGTGTGGGAGAGAGAGAGAGAGAGAGAGAGAGAGAGAGAGAGAGAGAGAGTTGCGCCGCCCCAGACTTTATTAATGATAAACGCTGGATTCGCTGGTTGATAAGTTTGGTTTTTACTGAGGAGGAACTATGAAGAACTGTGCAGTAATCACATATGAAGGTGTGTGGGGGCTTTTATTTTGCCGTGGCGATGCGCCACAATTAATTAATTGTTGTGTGACAGCGGAAACCCTGATGTTGTCTTGTGAGTGAACTGCAAACACGGGAGCAGATGGGGTGAAAGTGCGCTACGTCACACTTGATTCGCATACAGCTGTTTCCATCCCATTCGAATCAACCAAAACCCGGCCATAGCGAGCGTATTTCATTTTGTGCGAATCAGAGGATTTTAATGCGAATCACGGCGTTTCCATCATCATTTTCCGATGCGATACATCTCGATGCGCATCTAAACAGCTGATGGAAACGCACCTAGTGTGTCCAATAATGTAAGACAGGAAATGAAGGACCTGCCTTAAATCCAGGAAGTGGTGGAGCTGTGCATCATGGATGTATTATATTAACAAGTTGAGCTCAGATTTCCATCGTTGCTATGGTTACAGTGAACGATCAGCTGATTTCATTGTGACTGACGTAGCTTCCGGCAAGTCCGTCATCGTCTCACCGACAGGCAGCCCCAGCCCCCGTTCAGGTAACGTAGGCCTAAACAAACAACATGGAAAATTGTGATTAAATAATTAACAGTTAAAGCTATTTTACCTCCAAAAACCAGCCAGTGTCGTCAACCACAAACAAAGTTTGAGAGATGTGGTTGATCAAAGTTGTTAAACTGGCTGACTTTACTAGCTGCACTGTTTGATGTAGATTTTAATGATTAGGCTAACGTTAACATAGCTAGGCTAACATTAATGCTACATGCCAGCCCTCACTGTACTTTTCTCACTGTTTTACAGGTAACAGATAATACCTACAATGGCTACAGCTGAAGCTGAGTTCAATGAGATGCTCAGTAAAACGAAGAGCCTGACACAAAGGTAATTTAATATCTTATTCCATGCATGGGGATCAGATATTATGATGCATTTGTGCAGGAATTCTGTGTGGTTAACTGCATTACTTTGATTATATTGTGTTTTTTTTTTAGGTCAAAAAAGAGGACAAAGGCATCAGACCTGCCACGATGGAGAAAACGTGATGATCATCTCTGTGTCCTTGAGGAGACCGGTGTGGAGATGCTTGATGAACAAGAGCCAGGATTTGGTATGTGATCGTGATAATTTGTGCATCATTATTCTTATTTTGGTAGAAAAACATCATGTTAGGATTTCTATGTGGATGTACCAGTCCAAGAAGCTTTCTGAAGTCTGTAGTAGTTGTAGTCGTAGGCCTGCACACCTCAACATCACCATAATACTTCATTTAGAATGTGATTTTCACAGGGCCTGATTTAAGCCACAGTACCACCTTAAATTAGCTCAGTGCAGCATCACACCGGTGCTCTTACCAATCATATTTCCAACACACGCAACATAACACCACCTGAGAACTCTCGCCTAAACTTCATATGGATGCTGGCAGAAAATGGAGTATGCCAGGGTGGGCTGGCTTATGCAATATTTACAATTGCCACCTTTAATTCTACATATAAGTGTATTTTCAATTATTCTGTCAACAGACTGGCAAAGTGTGTTTGAACACCGTTTTACCAGAGTTTTATGGAGTGGGTGATAAGCTCTTTCAAGGTGGACAAGCTGTGCGCAGAATAGAGGATGACACTTGTTGGAAATTCCCACGGGTCACGTGATTCTCGCAGGATGGGAGTCAAAGTTTTATTAATCCTGTGATTGGGACGGGACGGGAATAAAAATCAACGGGAGCGGGCAGGAGCGGAAACTCCATTAATAGATGATGATTTTCAGCCGTGTTAAACAACCAAAAGGACAGATGCGTCCATTTTTGCCGTCATCTTTCAGTGAGCCAAAACTATTTTGGCTTGCGTTAGTTAGTTAAATGGGGAGTGGGTGCAGGAGACACACAATAATGACAAAATGCAACATTTTTGCAACATGTTTGGGTTCATTCAACTGAGATGGACATAAATGGACATGGTGTGACCAATGTACTGTTTTTATTTTTTATTTTCTCCAGCTCTGAGGAAGGGGGCTACTTTGACGGGTGCTTCTCTGCAATGATGATGACTTCCAAATGAGGGCCAAGCATGTACAGTAAGTGCTTTTGTGTATTTTCCACATAGATTCTCATTGAACTTCTTGTACTACTTGAAAGTTTATTTTTAAAATAACACTAGAAACTTTTTGTCTTTGTATGCACCAGGAAAGGGCGTCTGTGGTCGGTCTCAGCTGAATGCAGCAAAGGCGAGGACAACGAGGAGGACTAGGGGAATAGCTCCAGCCTTGATGAGCAGGTGTGTATCATATAAGAGTTATGCCATCATGGCATTATTCTTTGTGCTCTAAATATGTATGTATATCCACACATCAGCTGACCCACACTATAGGCCCAGTTCCAATCGCGCGCGAGCCGCGTCCCTCCAGTTCACACCAGACGCTGATTTCTCCGCGGCGGTCGCGAGCGCCTCTGCTCCTCAGCTGTTGTTTACTCACATTCAGAGCTGTGTTTTTTACATCATGGATAAGTAAATAACCTCATATAATTATAACACCGTGTGCTGTGGGTCAAACAACTCCCTGTACTTCACTTCCAAGATTAATTTCACGTCCTCCTTCACTTTACAACAACTCGTCTCTGCCTCTCTCTTTCTCTCTCTCTTTCCCTGTTTGTTTGTGTGTTTTGACCCCCCTCCTCCTCCCTGCAGCCAGCCCACTCCGTGTCTCCCTATCCTGTGTGTGTGTGTTTTCATCTCTCTTGTTCTCTGTTGAGTCTGACAAATATAAATACGGTCGCATTTGTCAATCGCGGTATTTTATTTTGAAAATCGCTTTTATTTTGAAAATTGACCGGATTCTCTCGTGTTTCTTTGTGTGACTTCCTGCCAGAATTGACGCGGTCGGCCGCGGCTCGCGCACAAAATAGAGCAGACGCCGAAACCGGCGCTCCACGGCGCGAGCCGACCGCGGAGGACCGCGACGCTCCGCGTCTAGTCTGAACTACAACACCAGTTAACGAGGGCGCCGAATGGAAGCGGACTCCGCTCCGCGGCTATTCGCGGCGCTTCGGCGTCCGGTGTGAACCCGGCGTAAAGACTCAAGCCCTGAATGCTCACTGACTTAAGTGACGTCAGATCTAAGACAGAGTGTGAGAGTCTGTGAGGGTCCAGATGCTGTAAACATGACTGGAACAGCACTCTCACGACACGTTACCTTGACAACAAAATGTTGTTGACTCCGGTCATGAAATGATAATTCACTGTAATTTCAACACGCACAAAGTGTGTGAGGGGGACGGACTCAAAACAAAATGTTCCTGGATCAGATCTGATCAAATCATCATCAATACTCTGCAGTACTACTACCGTCAGTATTAACGTGTGCAAACTGCACACGTTAATACTGACGGTAAACTTCTTTTTTTATTTTTTTGTTGCCCCTGTCCATTAACAATAAAGAGAGCGGCAGAGCTCTCTCTGACTACGTTTGTTTATTTGCTTTTTGCTTTTTTTTTTAACACTTGCGTTCCAACGGCATCCCATGTGTTTGACTTCACAACGCTATGAACTGTGGGTAATTCCCCTACCCAAAGTCAGCATCGGTGCTAACTTACGGTAAGGGGGCAGTAAGGGCTCATTCACTGACTTGGTGATCTGACAACGGAACAGCCCTCACACTCTCACGGAATTCCCGTGAATGCGCCTCTAAGGACACACTCACACTAGGGCCAGTTGATCCGTGCCGTGCTGAAGCCCGAATGCCCCCCCTCCCCTGTCCTCCGCTGGCCCGCACTCACACTACCTCCAACCCAAGCGTGCTGAAGCACGGTTGCCTCCGACACATACGTCATCACGTTGATATACCAACACGGCGGATGCGCTCTGACTGCAGAAAGAACAGCGCTTTTTAATTGTTTGACCGGTTGTCATGGTAACATCTTGAAGTTTAATCAAAGCGATGTCAACTAGCTATGTTTATGGCGCGACGCAATCGTGACTGTTGTTTACACGCGGTTGCAGACACGAGGTGGAGAGCGAGCCCGCGACGCATTACTGTACGCATTCCTGGCCAAGCGCACCGTGCACACCTCACCAACCGTGCCGGGCCAGGGAAGTGAACCGTGCTCAGGCACGGTTCACTTGCACTCACACTGGCAATAGAATCAGGACTTTAGTCTAGTGTGCCTAGTGTGAGTGCACCCTAAGTCAGTGTGTCCGTAAGGGCTCGGATTGGAATTGGGCCATACTCTTCTCTCCAAGTTATTTTGCACTTCATCTATTCACAACTGTACTACACTTGAATGAAAATCTGTGTAACTTTCACAGACTAACAAAAACCCAGTTGAATGAATTTATCTATTGGGCTCTTTTTTTGAAACTACAATATTAGCTTCATCTTTTTTGTGTGACTGTTAATATGTTTGCCATCAGTACAACAACAATTACTGCTATTAAGGGTGTACGCAACTATACTAAGTGAAGCCTGCCCAGAATGCAGCCACCTGACTGCCATGAAGTCCTTGTTGTCTGTGCTTTATCCCAAGGCATATGGCATCAACTGCAATATCATTTTATTTATTATTTGTTTCATAGCCAATTACAGTGATATTTAACAGTTCTTATTAGCTATAATTTGATGATGTTTACATAATTGTATTGAATTCTGCAACCCATAAGACACAAGGTAATACATGGTTTATCATTATTAAAGGTGAAACTCATCATGTTAAATGCTGACAGTCATTGGAAAGTTTCAAATCCAGTGAGCGCTGCGTGCTGGATTACAACGCTCAAACAAACTGATGAATGTTCCACTCAGACTCAGACTAATGAAGTGCACTGTTCTTTAAATGACAGATAAAGTGGGGAGCAGACAACCAGGATGGAGCTGGATCTACGTTGGTGGAGGAAATGGGCAACTCTTTCCTCTCCAGGACTGCCATTATCATCATATCATATCATTAGCTCATGAGTAAGGGAGGTTTGTTTTAGGCTGTTACACATTGTTATAGAGTTATGATTTACATTTCACTACATTTTAGCATTACATGACTATTGTATTTCAGGTATTTTAGTGGAATAGTCCGACTACATTGTTGTTAGTTACAGTAAGTGAGCACAACATGATACTAAAACAGTTAAAACCCGACTCAAAAAGTGACCAACAGGGGCTCATGAAAGTCTTTAGCTTCTCTTTGCACCAGACACACCAGCATCTCCACAGGCAAAGGCAAAGCCTAGAGACCCACAAGGAGGAGATAAATTAATACATTCTTGTGAAACAGATCAGGCCAGGTGTATAGGGCTTTGTTTATTTCGTGACCATTTTTCATCACCACAGTACTGTTGGGTTGTAGTCAACGACAAAGTAGATTAAAAGTTTTTCCTCAAAACTGTAAAGTTTAGTACTTCCTATTGCTTGTTGTGAACTGTTTTCTTCTCTGTATACTATATGTCCTGTATGCTCTATGTCCAACATCTATGTCCCGTCTGGCCGTCCTGGGTGTGGGATCCCTCTGCTGCTCATCCTGAAGTTTCTCCTGTTTTTTTCTCTCTGAAGTTTTTCCTCAGTGGATGTGAGGGTCTAAAGCGGCGTTCACACCGGACGCGATAGACGCGAATATAATCGCGCCAGACGCTTCCATCGCGCCGCTTGGTCATTTTGGATCATTCGCGTCCATCGCGTCATTCGCGCTAGACGCTCCGCCCGTTCATTTGAAAACCGGTGATCTCAACCTGCTCTCTTTCCACGTCGATCATGGCTGATATCACCACCGTTGCTGCACTGTACTACTGCTGTACAAGTCTCAGAAACACCGGAAAACCACCCGCCGTCCTGTCTGGGTTCACTGTGTGTGTGTGTGTGTGTGTGTGTGTGTGTGTGTGTGTGTGTGTGTGTGTGTGTGTGTGTGTGTGTGTGTGTGTGTGTGTGTGTGTGTGTGTGTGTGTGTGTGTGTGTGTGTGTGTGTGTGTGTGTGTTCACTCTGTGTAGAAGACGGCAGCGGTGCCACACACAGCTCAAATACAATCAGCTTCTCCTTCATGTTGTTCTGAGTGTAAACAACCGTACAGAGAAGTGACGTCGTCGGCTTGAACTCGTCGCTGATTGGATGTCACGGCGCGATGCCGCCTGAAAAGTTCAATATTTTCAACTTTATTCTCGCCGCTTCAGACGCGCCGCTTCATTCGCGCCGCGTCTCATCGCTCCAGACGCTCCATTTGCGCCGCCTCCGCCTGAATCGCGTGTCATCGCGCCATTTACATTGATTTTCAATGTAGAGTTGCCGCTCCATTCGCGTCTATCTCGTCCGGTGTGAACGCCCCTTAAGGGCAGAGGATGTTGTTGCTATGTAATGATGACCTTGGAGACAAAGTGTTTGTAAAAACAGGCTATACAGATAAACTTGCAATGCCGTAAGTGGTTAGATTTTCCACCACTAAATGTGTATGTGTGTATAAATATGTGTAGATGGTCTTACTTAACCATGTTTTATTCTAGTTGTAATGATCTGTGTATGTATTCTTTATCTGTAGTATGAAAATGACTCTTTAAGTTTTGTTTTTACCACCCTGTGTTATAATATGACAATTAAATGAATTCAAATCAAATGACCTTGATTCCTTCACTTCTTGACCCTGCAAATGTACAGAAACGTTAGTATTTAAAACACAATTTTCTTTCTATCATCATATTCCAATATATATTATAATAATTTCATTTCAATAGGCTACACTGAAATCTGCAATCTTTTGAGTTTTTCACCATATTGCATTGGATAGATGTAGCCATCTTTTATTGATAAAATTGATATAGTAAATTTCCTCTCTGACAACTTCTTGTAACCTCTCTGTTGTGTGCCTTGGGCACCTTGGGCTGCGTTCAATAGCTCAATGCTCTAATGTAAGCTAAACTGGCTATTAACCCATCTGGTTGCATATTTTTTAAGCCACATTTTATGAACACAGTCTTCAAACAACACTCTCACTTTATAGCAACAAAAATGTGTCGAGGAATGATGCTTGGGTGTTCCGTTTTGAAACGTTGCCTAATCCTATTGCCTTTGAACGCATCCCGTTCAGACCACGAAACAGCGTGGTAGAAATCACGTCTAAACTAGCACTAATAGGCTACATTACTATTTTTATATTTTATAACATACAATCTCTCACGATATAAACATATATGTCATGGTTATGCGTTTTTTGTTAAAGAATGAGCGAATAGACACTTTCTGAACCCTAGTGTGACAACCCCAACCCCAACCCAGGAGAACGACACAAGAACTACATGTTGCCATAGTGACACGTTGACTGTATGTGCGCTCAGCCATATTGGTTGTAGTTCTAATGTGTTTTCCCTATTATGTTTATCTAAGACCAGGAACATTGTAATCTTTTTATAGGTTTTCTGGGGTGCCGAGCA
The DNA here is from genome assembly GCF_045865225.1 of Trachurus japonicus. Classification (NCBI taxonomy): domain Eukaryota; kingdom Metazoa; phylum Chordata; class Actinopteri; order Carangiformes; family Carangidae; genus Trachurus; species Trachurus japonicus. Next base: position 22,549 of record NW_028220227.1, on the reverse strand, counting down.
CATATGTTTGGTCAGATTTGATGTGTGTTCCTGTTAAAAGGGAGAAAATGTGTTTTGTGCCATATTTGACCCTATTCTTGACCCCTTCCTGCTGGTTTGCCATTGGACCTGATAGTAGAGGTCAAGAGCTTTCCAAAAATGTGTATAACTTGTCTGTAGCACATTTTGTTGCTGCTCTAGAAGCCTTTAAAAGTGTGTCAGGATCAAGGTTCAAAGGTCACTTGTGGGGAGCAAGAGCTGACCTAAGTTTTCATACTGACACATGTTACTCCCTAGGTCAAGACCTTTCCAACGATGTCTTCATTGTTGTCCTACGACAAAGTTTAATTTTCATCTTGCTTGAAAACTATGGCCCTTTGAGATATACGTTCCTAGCCCTATCTATGGGCCTAACTGGATGAAATCAGTCAAACATGTTTTCAGGGGTAGTGAGTGGCCAAAAATTGTTCAAGATGTTGGTGTCTGACTTATACACTGTTAGACTTTAAAATTTTGACCAGTTTAGACTAATTTTCCTCATAATCTACATCTACACAAAGGTCAGACAAGGAAGACCAGCTGTCCTCTCTCTAATTAGGATGCCCTGACTGCCCAGAAAGGAGGTCAGCAGCAGAGAACAAAACTTTAAATAGCCTAACCAATCATTCTATACAATTTTCCCACTTGCCCTGATAAAAATCTATCTATAAATCTAAATTTCTCTTATAAATCTACACCAAATTGATACTGCAGTTTTGATTTGTGTTAGCCCCTCCCCCAAATTTAGGATATGTTACAGTCTTACAATCACAAGTGCACTGTATGTTGGATGGGATACCCCTCCTCCCCAAGTATATAAAAAATTATTACATAACTCTGTTATAAATCTGTTATAACACCTTACTCTATAATGGCTGAAAGCCATATGGTCTCCTCACCTTCCTTTTCTCCAAGGCATTAGTGAAAGGTATTAGTGATTGCGGTTTCATTTGTACAAAACACACACACACACAGAAACCATTGTTTTTGTCTATAGTTATTGTCAGTATTGCAGTGGCTGTGTTTGGGAAGTTGGATCACTGTTGAAATATCCTCTGGCCATGAAGCAGTCAATCGTGTTGGTTGAGTGAGATCAGCCGTTCCTTCTTGGTCTTCTCTTCTTCCACTGATGGACTTGTCAAGATGGGCTTATATGCAAATGCTCATAAAAACGAAATCTGAAAGATGACAGTCTAGGCAACCTTTATTTAACACATACTACAAGGTAAACTCAACTGTACTCTGGAGAACATAGTGTTTCAAATGTACTACATTTCTTCAATTAACAGGCATGCATATTGTTTAATATTAAATTAAAAGGACAAAAACACACAAAAACTGTACAATTGGATAAGCATAACTAACCAATCTATCAACTAATCCACCACTCAATCATTCATAACAATATAACTATAATCATTAACCACATAATTGTACATTGTTTTAAGCTGTTTGTGTGGCACCCAGGAATCTCTCCATCATGTTGCTACGAGAAAGAAGAAATGGAAAAAAGAGAAATTCTTTTTAGTAACAGTTGCTTTAGTATCAATGAATCATGAATTAAACATGATGTTGAACATGACATACACACTTCTTTTAGAAATACTGTATGGTGTTACTTGCATTCAATGTTGATTGGTAACTACAGTGTTCTGAACTATATCTGTTACTCCAGCATGAATGTTCACCCTGTAACCCAGAAGCCTCTCATACAGCTACGCTTCATGGCAAAGTTGTGCACAGAATTTGAGATGTTGCATTTGTGGTAATGCATCTATGATGACACAACATACATACTGTACCTCTTCGAGCAGGGCAGCCATTTCACCTTCACCTCGCTTATCCCCTGAAAAACAACCAATAACCAAAATGACTGAAAATTAATACAAAAAATAAGCAGAAATAATAATCTATAATAATATCTATTGTAACATTAGCCTAGAAATCTAGACGCACCCTAGCGGCAGCAAAAATATTGTGTTCAGCAATCACAGCGCTCTATCTGTTTAGAGAGTCGTTGGGCGGGCTTAACGCCATGACGACATACATTTTAATTGGCTTGTCAGGCTAACGTCATCCTGCTCTTTGCTCTGATTAGTCGTAAGGCTCAAGCACTACCCCATTACGTGCAGAGGCAGTTTGAAAGACAGCCTTCATCCCGCCCCCTGGATTGAGCCGAGGTCTACCGGTCGTTGCCAGACTAGACATTTTAATGATGTAGTCTGGCTTGTCAGGCTATTATAACACAAGATCTTAACTTTAAACTGTGTGTGGTGAAATGGTGATTATAGAAAGTTTGCAGTAAATCTGTAGGGGAGACTGTGGTACGCAGCATTGGGCAAGCTGAGCCACCCCTTGTTGCTAGGGAACCATTAAGAAAAATAGAGCATGTGACCAGATATTTAGGAGGACAGAGGAAGGCATCATTTCATGGAATTTGTGACGTAAGAACCACATGGGTTAAACGGTTCGACATCTATGTCCGAAAAACCATTTTTACTCTCGAAAGTGAATTTTTGTCAATCACAAGTTTCATGAGAATTGTGTTTAGACCAAAAGAGATTATTATAAATGTGTAGTATGCATCAGTTGAACCTTTTTAGCTGTGGGAAGTATTAAAGTCAATATGGTAACTGCGGGGTACGTTGTGCCACCTGCCCCATACACTACATGAATGTATTTTTATATTTTTCCTTTTTTTAGTTCAGTTGAGAGAGACAGGAAATGGGGAGAGAGAGATGGGGGGGGGGGGGTGACATGCAGGACTGTAGCCTCTACATATGCTCACTTGATGCTCCTAAATGAATGTATTTTGTCTTTACTTGTCCTGATTACTAAATCAGGATTCTGGATGTTTATGATTACAGTAAGTACGCTGCTGAAAACAAGCTGCTGTTTATGGTGAGCCATGTATTACTTTAAAAGAGAAAGATGAAGGATTCTTCCCAAGATGCAATGTAATCACAAAACTCCCCAAAGCTCAGTGAGTTGGTGGCTCAGCAGCAGGTCCCTGCAGTTTGTGTTCACCTGCCACCTGGACAGGTGGAATATGAAGTAGAGGGGGAGGTGGGAGCTGGTGGGGGTTGGGGGGGACTCAACTTAGATGCTCCTATGCTCAACTTGCCCAATCCTCCTCTGCATGGTGAATGTGTATATTAAATGGTTCATGTAGCCTACATAAAACCCTGAAAAGATGAGAAGTGTTGGTAGAAGCCCTTGTAATATCTGCACACTAGTAAACAGTATTCAACTAAAAACAACAGAAACAACAACCACCACAAGGACAACTTACTTTGGTAATCCTTTGCCCCACAATCTTGGAATAAGGGAAGCTCTACAGGTTTATGTGGACGTCACAGTCTGGAAATGAGTGAAAGTTTGTAAGTTTAGCATAAAAGCACAAAAAGCTAAATTACTGAAATGACTAAAACACTTGTTTTGATAGAGACATCCATGAATGACATGAATACAAATATTAATACTTAGAAAATAATTTGAGCAATTCTTAATGTTAGTGATGCTATCTACATAATGGATGTGTGTGAATGCATATACACCTGCCTGTACATGTGCATCCCTGTATACAAGATCTTGACCCTTGATCAACACTGATTTTCATTCAAGTGTAGTACAGTCGTTAACAGATAAAGTACTAAATAACTTGGAGAGAAGAGTATAGTGTCAGTCAGCTGAAAGTGCTGAAACAGTTACAGTTACCTCTCACTTGATGCCATATGCCTTGGCATAAAGCACAGACAACAAGGACGTCATGGTGGTCAGGTGGCTGTATTCAGGGCAGGCTTCACTTATGTAGGACCAGTACTTGCCAACTACGTCCATACAGAAGACTGGAGGACTTGAGAACATGGGATATGCGAAGATCTCTCCCCTGTAGGATTGCATACAGCATTAATAGCAGTAATTGTTGTACTGATGGTGAAAATATATTAACAGTCACACATAAAGTAGTAAGTAAAATTGCAATTAAACTCTTATTGTCTTCTTTCAAAAAACAAACAAACAAAACAAAACCAAAAGAGCCCAATAGATAGATTCATTCAACTGCTGGGTTTTTGTTAGTCTGTGAAAGTGAGTTAGTGAAACCTTAATCAATTATTCAAGTGTAGTACGGTTGTGAATAGATGAAGTGCAAAATGACTTGTAGAGAAGAGTATAGTGTGTCAGCTTAAACAGTGAAACATGTTGGTTGCATAGATTTAGGAGAATATAGTTGAGGACTATCAACAAGAATAAGAATGTTATTATACGGTACTTGCCTGTACATATTTAGAGCACAAAGAATAATGCCATGATGGCATAACTCTTATATGATACACACCTGCTCATCAAGGCAAATTGAATTATCATTTCATGACCGGAGTCAACAACATTTTGTTGTCAAGGTAACGTGTCGTGAGAGTGCTGTTCCAGTCATGTTTACAGCATCTGGACCCTCACAGACTCTCACACTCTGTCTTAGATCTGACGTCACTTAAGTCAGTGAGCATTCAGGGCTTGAGTCTTTACGCCGGGTTCACACCGGACGCCGAAGCGCCGCGAATAGCCGCGGAGCGGAGTCCGCTTCCATTCGGCGCCCTCGTTAACTGGTGTTGTAGTTCAGACTAGACGCGGAGCGTCGCGGTCCTCCGCGGTCGGCCCGCGCCGTGGAGCGCCGGTTTCGGCGTCTGCTCTATTTTGTGCGCGAGCCGCGGCCGACCGCGTCAATTCTGGCAGGAAGTCACACAAAGAAACACGAGAGAATCCGGTCAATTTTCAAAATAAAAGCGATTTTCAAAATAAAATACCGCGATTGACAAATGCGACCGTATTTATATTTGTCAGACTCAACAGAGAACAAGAGAGATGAAAACACACACACACAGGATAGGGAGACACGGATTGGGCTGGCTGCAGGGAGGAGGAGGGGGGGTCAAAACACACAAACAAACAGGGAAAGAGAGAGAGAAAGAGAGAGGCAGAGACGAGTTGTTGTAAAGTGAAGGAGGACGTGAAATTAATCTTGGAAGTGAAGTACAGGGAGTTGTTTGACCCACAGCACACGGTGTTATAATTATATGAGGTTATTTACTTATCCATGATGTAAAAAACACAGCTCTGAATGTGAGTAAACAACAGCTGAGGAGCAGAGGCGCTCGCGACCGCCGCGGAGAAATCAGCGTCTGGTGTGAACTGGAGGGACGCGGCTCGCGCGCGATTGGAACTGGGCCTATAGTGTGGGTCAGCTGATGTGTGGATATACATACATATTTAGAGCACAAAGAATAATGCCATGATGGCATAACTCTTATATGATACACACCTGCTCATCAAGGCTGGAGCTATTCCCCTAGTCCTCCTCGTTGTCCTCGCCTTTGCTGCATTCAGCTGAGACCGACCACAGACGCCCTTTCCTGGTGCATACAAAGACAAAAAGTTTCTAGTGTTATTTTAAAAATAAACTTTCAAGTAGTACAAGAAGTTCAATGAGAATCTATGTGGAAAATACACAAAAGCACTTACTGTACATGCTTGGCCCTCATTTGGAAGTCATCATCATTGCAGAGAAGCACCCGTCAAAGTAGCCCCCTTCCTCAGAGCTGGAGAAAATAAAAAATAAAAACAGTACATTGGTCACACCATGTCCATTTATGTCCATCTCAGTTGAATGAACCCAAACATGTTGCAAAAATGTTGCATTTTGTCATTATTGTGTGTCTCCTGCACCCACTCCCCATTTAACTAACTAACGCAAGCCAAAATAGTTTTGGCTCACTGAAAGATGACGGCAAAAATGGACGCATCTGTCCTTTTGGTTGTTTAACACGGCTGAAAATCATCATCTATTAATGGAGTTTCCGCTCCTGCCCGCTCCCGTTGATTTTTATTCCCGTCCCGTCCCAATCACAGGATTAATAAAACTTTGACTCCATCCTGCGAGAATCACGTGACCCGTGGGATTTCCAACAAGTGTCATCCTCTATTCTGCGCACAGCTTGTCCACCTTGAAAGAGCTTATCACCCACTCCATAAAACTCTGGTAAAACGGTGTTCAAACACACTTTGCCAGTCTGTTGACAGAATAATTGAAAATACACTTATATGTAGAATTAAAGGTGGCAATTGTAAATATTGCATAAGCCAGCCCACCCTGGCATACTCCATTTTCTGCCAGCATCCATATGAAGTTTAGGCGAGAGTTCTCAGGTGGTGTTATGTTGCGTGTGTTGGAAATATGATTGGTAAGAGCACCGGTGTGATGCTGCACTGAGCTAATTTAAGGTGGTACTGTGGCTTAAATCAGGCCCTGTGAAAATCACATTCTAAATGAAGTATTATGGTGATGTTGAGGTGTGCAGGCCTACGACTACAACTACTACAGACTTCAGAAAGCTTCTTGGACTGGTACATCCACATAGAAATCCTAACATGATGTTTTTTCTACCAAAATAAGAATAATGATGCACAAATTATCACGATCACATACCAAATCCTGGCTCTTGTTCATCAAGCATCTCCACACCGGTCTCCTCAAGGACACAGAGATGATCATCACGTTTTCTCCATCGTGGCAGGTCTGATGCCTTTGTCCTCTTTTTGACCTAAAAAAAAAACACAATATAATCAAAGTAATGCAGTTAACCACACAGAATTCCTGCACAAATGCATCATAATATCTGATCCCCATGCATGGAATAAGATATTAAATTACCTTTGTGTCAGGCTCTTCGTTTTACTGAGCATCTCATTGAACTCAGCTTCAGCTGTAGCCATTGTAGGTATTATCTGTTACCTGTAAAACAGTGAGAAAAGTACAGTGAGGGCTGGCATGTAGCATTAATGTTAGCCTAGCTATGTTAACGTTAGCCTAATCATTAAAATCTACATCAAACAGTGCAGCTAGTAAAGTCAGCCAGTTTAACAACTTTGATCAACCACATCTCTCAAACTTTGTTTGTGGTTGACGACACTAGTGGTTTTTGGAGGTAAAATAGCTTTAACTGTTAATTATTTAATCACAATTTTCCATGTTGTTTGTTTAGGCCTACGTTACCTGAACGGGGGCTGCCTGTCGGTGAGACGATGACGGACTTGCCGGAAGCTACGTCAGTCACAATGAAATCAGCTGATCGTTCACTGTAACCATAGCAACGATGGAAATCTGAGCAATCTTCGTAATAACTAACAAACGTACACATTAACTGAATAAATATAACGTTAATGATTAAAATAATGCACCAAACGTTGGCCTACACAATAATGAAAAAAAAAAAATACATTCATAAAATAGCGTTTAAAACAACCACGACATCTGCTTTCATTCAACATATATTTAGAGAGTAAAACATACATTTCTCGCTAGAAATGTCCTCAAAACAATGCCAGATATATCCCGAAATGTTGTTTTTATGGCCAGAAAGCTGAATGAACATTTTGTACACTTAACAGGTTCAATTTGCCAAACAAAACATAATTTGAATTCGTTCAACATAGATTTTGAAAGTAAAACACACATTTTTCGTTAGAAATGTCATAGAAAATATGTTGAAATGTTATTTTTGCGGCCAAATTACTGTATAAATATTGTATTATTCGTATGAATACGAATTCAGCTGCAAATGGTACGAGGTTCAGTTATCCAATGGGAGGGGAGCTCACGGCGTCTTTCAGCACCGCGGCCGGATCGGAATAGGAGTGAATGGATGGCTGGAGCACTTGCACTGAGCGTCACATATCGCCGCGGAGGGGATTGCATTAAAATCAATTGAAATCCCTGTGCGTTCAGGTCCCACGCTGAGGGGTACCTTGAGCGTCTGGAAACAACGCGAAAGGGCCCTGACCAAACGTCCGTTTATTACGCCTTGGGAGTGAGACTGTGTTGGACTGACAGTATGTGCAGCAGCCCTCGTGAAGGAAGATCAGACAATACATGTAGCCTACACGACATAGATGTGTTAAAAAAAATCCCATCTGCGCCCCTGCATCCATCCCATAATGTTCCCATCAGTCCTCATCAGGTTCCATTCATTCTTATCTACCTGTGGGTCGTACTCCAAGTCGTCCCATATTGAGCTGTGGCGTTTTCTTCCTGCAGCTTTAGACATCGACAAGAAAACTACAACTAAGCTGATGTTATCTGACTCTACTTTACTGCAGTTTATCACTGATACCTGGAGTTTTTATTTTTTTATTTAGTTCTTGTTTTTTTGGGGGGGAATGTCATTTTTATTTCAGTTTAATATCTTCCTGCTGCAGCCATGTTTGTTTAGTGAACATGTCAATGATAATAATATTAATTTCTAGGTGGAACACCGCCCCCTGCGGGTCAGACACGTTATTGATGATCTCTGATTATGTTTTATATTGATGATAATATTCTTCTCAGATTGACATGACTCGTTAAAGTTGAACCAAGTGACTCTACTCTCATTAAATTAAACTGCTGTGGGTTTGAATGACGACATTAGACGTCATTCTAGTATACCTGTATTGTATGACATCACTAATAGTTTAATGCAGGTACCTGTAACTGTAAATCATATAGTTGTTTGTAATAATATATAATATTCCAAGCTTTTTATAGCTTTTCTGTCTTTCATATTTTGTAGTAGCTGCATATAATATCTGATTTCTATTTTAAACTCATAAAAATGTGTTTATTTTTAGGACCATTTGCATTTATGGATGTAATATTTCCTTAAATAAAAAGATTCAACAAAAACAATTCCTTTACCTCAAGTTTCTTTTCATCATAAGTGAGAATTATCTTTCTTTCTTTTTTAAGTTTCAACTTGATGCCTGTCAAAATGTTTAAACATGTCTTCCAGTCCCATCCAAAACAAATAGGTAGCCTATAACGACATTCAAAAAGAAAAAGACAAAAAGACAAATATTTTCCTCCTCCTGTTCATTGATATCTTTAAATTTGGAGATGGCCTGATTGACAGGATAAATTGAATGCATGATTTTAAAAGAAACTTCCTTTATTTATCTTGTTTGTGACACAGTATCTGCTGCTTGAGGTCCTGTGTTTATTATTATGTCACACACACACACACACACACACACACTGACATGGTGGGTGAATCCTTGAACACGTGACCAACCATCAGGAAAAAGTCACGAAACGTTATAATGACGTGGTTCCCGTTGGCCAGCTAGGGCTCGTGCAGTGTCGCAGGTTTGATTCCCTCCCCCACCCACTGGACCCAAAAGCCTCCAGATGTTGTCACGCTGGAGTGTCGGTAGATAGTTAGGTCGGTCGGTCGGTCGGTCGGTCTGTAGCCTATTTGCAGGCTACGTTTTTTATGTATTTAGGTTATTTCTGTATGTAGGTTGCTGATGGATGGAGACAGAGTGATTGACAGACGCGCTTGTCCAATGGGAGCGCGGCTCGGCTCCTCGTCCGGCGCTGTGATTGGTCGATAGATAGAGAAGAGAAGGGAAGAGAGAGATAGGGGGGGCGTGGCTTTGAGATTACAGCAGCATCCAGCGGACATCTGGAGCAGAGCAGAGCACAGCAGAGTAGAGCCCATCCCGGGAAACACGGAGGAAGCAGCGGAGGAGGAGATGCTGCCTGGTGGGAGGAGCTGCTGCTGCTGCTGCTGCTGCTGCTGCTGCTGCGACACATCTGGACCGGACCGGGAGACAGACAGACAGATGTTGTGTTAGTGGTTGTTTTTGATGTGATGCTGCACCGGGAAGAAGAAGAGGAGCAGGCAGGCAGGCAGGCAGGCGCATCCTCCCGGTCTGGATTAGAGCCCATCAGGATCATGAATCATCCCCCCACTCTCCTCCTGCGCCTCTAATCTGGGTTTTACCGAGCTGGATTTAAATCGGATCTGATCTGGATTACTCTCCATCTTCCTCCTGGTTCTGATCCGCCTCGGGGGGGGGGGTTGGTTGGGTTGGTTGGGTTGGTGGGGGCGCATCTGTCCCGGTCTGAACTGGTCCTGGTACCACCGCTGCTGCTGCTTCTACTGCTGCTGTCATCATCATCATCACCATCATCTTCCTAGACCATCGGTTCCGGTTTCCTCTGGTTCTGTTTTTTTTGGGGGCGAGTCTGAGTCCGGTTCTGGTTCTGGTGTCGTCATCATCATCATCATCATCATCATGCCGACGTCTCGGCCCGGTTCCGAGCCGGTGGAGTTCTGGGTGGAGGGGTCGAGGCGCGATGGGACGGTGGAGGAGTTCTACACCCTGAGCTCCGAGCTGGGCAGGTCTGGACCCTCAGCACCTCAACACCTCAACACCTTTAAAAGAACCGAGTCAGAGAGGAGGAGGTCCAGTCAGAACAGAACCAGATCGTTAGATTGATCTATTTAGCCTGTCATTATTAATATTTATTATAGTGTGTCGTATGATCATTATAAGTGCGTTAGAATGAGATTATAAGGCTACTCCCGTTGTTTACACGTTATAAAGCCTAAATAAACGTAAAGTTATGACATAATATAGGCTACCTATAATAGAATATAAGCAGGCTCACTATTTGGCAAGTTCAATCTGACTAATGAGCTACAGTCATTTGTATATCTGTGAAAAAGAGCCTGAATGCATCACATTATTAAATAGTTACAGTCTAAATAATGATAACATTATTTTAGTTATCATTATTAAGCTAATATTTATTATAGTGAGTCGTTATTATCATTAGCCTATAAGTGCGTTATAATGAGGTTATTACTCCCGTTGTTTACACATTATAAAGCCTAAATAAAGGTAAAGCTCCTGGGCGATGTCGAACACGCTGAGCAGCTGCACGTTCTTCACGTTGGGCACCAGCAGACCCTGACTCGTGTCCATCGCCAGCCCGATGTTGTGGGACGCCTGAGGGCAAAGAGACACACCAAGGTGATTAGATATAAATGATGTGAAGTAACCGGGTCAGACTGATCCAGACCCAGTGATCTGATCGGATTCTGGGAAACCTGATCAATGACAACTGATTAATGATTATCTGACACATAACAGGTCTGATCTGCTGTTAAAGGGATATTCAGCTACAAATTCAGTTGGGACAGACTTTCAAACCAAGAACTTTTTTATCTGGGCCAGATGTTTTCAGTGACACAAACATACGAAATGTAGAGAAAAAGGGTTATTTTCTGCCTCTGCGCTGGTCTCACATTTGGGCTTATTCTGACCAAATGGTAGCTCCTATCAGAAAAAGAAGCAGACCGTGGTCGTCGTAAGGATTTCCTGAACACTTTGGTATGATTTTGGTGTTTCTACAGTAAATATTTTGGAAACACTTGCAAGTTATAAACAGGGGTCCCTCCTGCTTCTCTTTGTATTAGAGTCAATGGGCGGCAGGAAGAGACCTGGCCGCAATGAGAGGCTCACAGTTTAAATTTTGTAAGTCTCTCTGCTTCGATGAACACATTGTTAGAGAGAGGACACGTTTGTCTACAAATGTGGAAAAAATCATGTGTGTAGAGTGTAATTTGTGGCTGAAAGCAGCGTGGAAAGAGAAAAATGATGTCACCCATGCTAGCCTGAACATTCTGCGCAATACACACCCATTATAATCTCAACACTTCTCCAAATATGATCATGGTCATTAAACAGTGATTGATCAAAAACTATAATACCTATCAAAAAACGTGAATTAATACACCAATAAACGAGTGTTGTGTCTTGCAGAAGTCAGAGGACAGAGCCTCGCTGTCTTTGCCCCGTGGCCCTAACTAAAAGTGCCCAGTTTGATCGGATAAAACCTTGAAAACGGGTTATTGCAAAAACTAAAACCAGATCACGTGATCCAGTCTCTGTTTTAATCTGGGATCAAACCCTCAGTTTGTGTTGATCAGAACTTTTTAGTCGGATCAGCAAACTTTGACCGTGTTTGTGTGTGTGTGTGCACCAGCGCGCACGTGAGAGACGGGCCGCCACAGACTCGTTAATTAATAGGAAACACTGCTGGTTGGTAAGTTTCATTTTTACCGCACACCACTGGCATGCATGCTCGCTTCTCTCTCTCTGTGCAGAATCAATTTGTGTCTTGGTCTTGATTCTGTGACACTGCACCACACACTGGTCAACGTATGGGAAACAATAGGTGTGTGTGTGTTTGAGTAAAATGATAGTTTGTGTTTCATTCTATAAACTATCTGATAACAAATTTCTCCCAGAAATGACAACTGGTCAAAATAACAAAAAAAAGATGCAGTGTTTTCAGACCTCAAATAATACAAAGAAAACAAGTTGATATTCATTTTTTAAACAGACCACTAATGTTTTAATTTAGGAAGAGTTCAGATTAATATCGATGGAAATTTCAATTTTAATCCTGCAGCAGCAGTGATTGATTATTGATTTACTGATTATTTACTGATACATATATTATAGTTCTAAGTTTTTCTATTAAAATAAAGCCAATAATGACATTTTTTGTGTTCTCTGTTTATTTGGAAAGGTACCGAAAAGTATCGAAAAACATTTTGGTACCAATACCGGTGCCAAAATGTTGGTATCGTGACAACACTAGTTCTGGGTCAGATCAGGTCTGGCTGTTTAATCGACATTGAAGAAACAACATACAGACAGAGAAAACAACACAAACATCCCATTTTCAAATAAATCCACTCTTGGTGTCTCCATGCTGCTGTTCTACCTGTTGTTTACACATTTAAAACACTCATTATCTGGATTTGGTCATCTAGAGAAGCTTGTATCTGCTCTGAACAACTGGGGTAAAGGTAAAGGTGGATTACGTGATCCTGGATGGCAAAACAACGGATTGAAACAACTGGGTCTTAAAGAAAAAGTTTGAATCTACAATGTAGAAAGTGTCCTAGTCCGGGTCGTACCTTGTAGGTGATGTTCTGACAGCTCTGGTCCAATGAGGAGTTCAGGATGGGGAAGTGCAGGAGTCCCAGAGAGGCAGCCTGAGCCAATGAGAGCACAGCATCAACGTCAGCGCCAAACATCACGTGACCAATCAGCATCAAGGTCGCCCCCGCCAAGCCCCGCCCCCCTCAGACCCTCCTCTCTTCTCCTCCTACCTTGTATGAAGAAGGGCATGAAGCCGGAGTTTGACCCCCCGGCCCTCGGCGAGGGGCCGGAGCTCCGCCCGCAGCGCCACCAGGCGGCTCAGGTCGACATCGTCACAGTAGCCGAAGTGAGGGGATCATCAGAGCGGCCGTCATCGTCTTCACCATCGCTTTGTGGAAACCTGATCAATGACAACTGATTAATGATTATCTGACACATAACAGGTCTGATCTGCTGTTAAAGGGATATTCAGCTAAAAATTCAGTTGGGACAGACTTTCAAACCAAGAACTTTTTTATCTGGGTCAGACGTTTTCAGTGACACAAACATACGAAATGTAGAGAAAAAGGGTGATTTTCTGCCTCTGCGCTAGTCTCACATTTGGGCTTATTCTGACTGAACAGTAGCTTCTATTAGAAAAAAGCAGCAGATCGTGGTCATCGTAAGGACTTCCTGAACACTTGGATACGATTTGGTGTTTCTACAGTAAATATTTTAGAAACACTTCCGAGTTTAAAACAGGGGTCCGTTCTGCTTCTCTTTGTATTAGAGTCAATGGGCGGCAGGAAGAGACCTGGCCGCAATGAGAGACTCACAGTTTAAATTCTGTAAGTCTCTCTGCTTTGTTGATCACATTGTTAAAGACAGAAGAAGTTTGTCTACAACTGTGTAAAAAATCATGTCTGTAGAGGGTAATTTGTGGCCGGGAGCAGCGTGCAAAGAGAAAATTTTAAACAATTTCAGACAACTTCTCCCACTCTAGCTGATAATGTCACCCACTCTGGCACGAACATTCCGTGCAATACACACCCATTATAATCTCAACACTTCTCCAAATATGGTCATGGTCATTGAACAGTGACTGATCAAAAACTATATGACCTATCGAAACGTGGATTAACACACCAATAGATGAGACTTGTGTCTTGCAGAAGCCAGAGGACGAGCCTCGCTGTCTTTGCCCCGTGGCCCTAACTAAAAGTGTCCAGTTTTAGCAACAACTTGCTTCCCGTATGAATTAAAATCAGTAAAATTGTGGTCATTTCGTATACCACCATCCAAACAGGCCTGGGTCAAACCTACGCCCTTTAAAGCAGCTTTGCTGTCCGCGACTGTCCGCAACCCCCCCCACCCCCCCCCCCCCACCCCAACACACAAACACACACACACGCCAGTGTGATGGATAAAGCGCAGCGCTGTCCGCGGTGTTTTTTTTTTTTTTTTTGCCTTTTTTGGTTCTTGATCCCTGCGCTGAAAAAATCAATTGGCTTATCAATTGAGCTGCTGTAGTTTTGTCTCAATGGCCAATGTTTCGACCTGGAGGTTTTCATCAGGGCAAAAGAACAAAACAAAGTGACGGAGTTTAAATAGATGCGGTAGGCGATTTGATGCGGTGTCCACACACCCGGGCTGGTTTATGTGACATGCGAGGACCTGTCGGCGCAGGAGCGAGTGGAGCGTGGATGCAAGCCAATCTCCTTCAACCATGCACGGAAAAGGGGAATGATAAGAAAAGTTTTTTCTAATTTATTAAGAAACAATGCCCAGGTCAGCAATGTATGCCAAGAAACATGTCGTTCATTTGTCCCCTCCAGTCACATTACCAACACAGCTGGACACACACAACTCAACTCACGTGTAAATGTAAATTAAGTGTTTCAATAGCACTTTTACGATACGCGTTTATATCGATAATGTCTGGAAAACCACCTCATGAGAGCGTAAAAATGTTTTAGCAATATTTGAGACTTTTAAGGTGTCTCTATTAGCCTACCTGTTTTTACCAGAATCTCACGCGCACTGGACCAGAACCATACCGCTTGATACAATGAATTTTGGACAAACAATGAAGCGAAAAAACAACTAAAACAACTCTCTGTAACAACCTTTACTGTTATAATGTTTAAGTAGCCTAATGATTAAGTTTAAGTTCTACGATTTCAGACTGTCTCTGAACGCATGGCCCTATGTGGTGATGAGGTGAGGGGCAGGAGAGAGAGAGCGGTGTCTGTGTGAAATGAGAAGGGCAGACTAGAGACAAGTGGTCGGTTCGTTGTTGTTGTTTTGGTGTAGTTACGGCCGACAGTAACTGGTTTTGAGTAATAAAATGCATGTTTGAGAGTCGCTCGTCGTCCTTCTAACGTCCGGTCGGACGCTACATTAATTAATTAATTAATTTTGCATATTTATATTTTTCCAAAATGATTTGGTGACCCCCAGAAATCATCTCGCGACCCCAACTGGGGTCGAGACCCCAAGGTTGAGAATGGCTGCTTTAAACAGGGATGCAAACGGGTCAGGACCAAAAAAGAGAGGAATTTCCCGGGGGGGGGGGGGGTGGGGTGGTTTCACCATTAACAAATAAGTACATTACAATTTCCAGTAGTTCAACCCCAACCAAGTATGAGTGCATATAGATGGACATAGTTTTCAGAAGGCCACATTTCTATATTAAAAATGCTTAAAAAAAAATTCCTTTGCAATATTTCCATTTTGGAGATACTGAATTTTAGGTCTTCACTGAATGTTAGTCATAATTATTACTATTAAAATAAACTGAATAAATAAAGACATGGGATGTTTCATTCAGTGTGTAATGGACATACAGTATATATATATAATGTGTTAGTTTCACTTTTTTGAATTGAACACATTCTACATCGCGGAGGCGACGTCTTTAAAGGACAATTCCGGTCGAATTCAACACGGGGGTGTATTTTCATATCATTTTAGGTCTAAAAGAATGAATCTGAAGATTTTCAGTTTAATCGCTCCTGTTTTGCGGAAGCTGCGTCTGTCCCTGCATCGCCACGGCAGCAATGAATGGGAGTGGATGTAAGTTCCGCTGTTTAGGCTGTTTCCAGCCCTCAAAGCCGCAATTTTTTTTCCACAGACAGCGTCAGATGGCTACTCAAACATGCACCGAGAAGTTTATTTACTTCAAGCAAGTCGACATGTTTGTAAAAGTCGATCTAATTCAAAGTCTCCCGGAGTCTCGTGCGAGCCCGAAGTTGCAGTGCTGGTGTATTCAGGCGCAGTCGGAGCTACCGCTTGTGTCATAAACACAGGAATATCAACTCTTTACTTGCTTGAAGTGTACATTTTTTTCCACAGACAGCGTCAGGTGGCTACTCAAACATGCGCCGAGAAGTTTTTTTTACTTGAAGCAAGTCAAGAGTTTATATTCCTGTGTTTATGACACAAACGGTAGCTTTTCCCACTGCATGTGAACACACCGCGCACGGCAACTGGGTCTCGCGCGAGACTCCGGGAGACTTTGAATTAGATCGACTTTTACAAACATGTCGGCTTGCTTGAAGTAAATAAACTTCTCGGTGCATGTTTGAGTCGCCATCTGACGCTGTCTGTGGAAAAAAATTGCGGCTTTGAGGGCTGGAAACAGCCTAAACAGCGGAACTTACATCCACTCCCATTCATTGCTGAGTGGCGATGCAGGGACAGACGCAACTACCGCAAAACAGGAGCGATTAAACTGAAAATCTTCAGATTCATTCTTTTAGACCTAAATGATAGGAAAATACACCCCCGTGTTGAATTCGACCGGAATTGTCCTTTAATGAGCGCGCATGTCGCGTCTACATTGGAGGTGAATAGGTCGGCTGTTATCAGTATAATCAGAGACAGCCATGAATGAGTTCGCCTCAGTTTCACGTGATTGTCACTGTCAGCCTGTTAGAAAAACATTTTACTGACCCCAGCTGAGACGGTGAGACGCTTAGACCCCCCTCCCCAAAAAAAAACAAAAACTCTTTGGATCTGAACGATTCACACAAGTCACCTAATTGGTCATGAAAAAAGCGAGTTTCGCTTTTCGGCGCGCTGTTTGCATCCCTGTTTAAAGAACCAGAACTAACCGACTAAGTGATCGATTGATCAGCTCATCAATAATCTCAGAGTCTCTAAAGTCTGCACTGACGTCACAGTTTCCCGTTGCTGACTGCTGAGATGACCTCTGACCTTTGAGGGGCTCGGTCACGTCCTTCCCGGTGAACACGGGTCTGGGGATGGCGGGCGGGGGCTTGATGGCGGCCGGAGCGCCGGCGGGCCGGGCGGTGGCGGCGGCGGCGGCAGCGGGAATCGCACCCGGACCAGGAGTGTGGATCTCCTGGAACGGAGTGGGAGGTAAGATGGCGCCGGTCTGCCGGGCCAGGAAGTTCAGGATGTCCTCCTTCAGGATGCGTCCGTCCCGTCCCGTCCCCACCACCTCGCTGAGCTTGATCTGAGCACACGCCGGTAAAAACACAGTTAACCCTTTAGCTGCCGAGGCTGGAAATGGACATCTGGACATTTTTGTTTGTCTGAAAGTTTTTTCTAGGAGAACTTCAACTTAGAAAGTTGGCCGAATTGGGGACGCTGTTGGTTGTAGACAGAGCAAAAAGGGGACTTTTACCTGCAACTCTGCAGAGGTCATTTGTATCAGTCACATAGGACGACAAGCACAGAAGAAAATTTAATTGCAAAGCACTAAAAGACTACGTTGAAACAAATGTGTATTTCTACGGTGGGTATTAAAATATAGAATTCCTTAAAGGGATAGTTCAACATTTTGGCAAATTGGCCCATAATCCCTATAGTCGTAGCAGTAGGTTTGTTACCTTTAATTGTCGGTGCAAGCTATTTTTAGAACGGTGGAGCAGAGCCGTGAGCTGCTCAGAGCTACGCTACGGAGGCTCATTATGGGATTTCTTGGTTTCCCTCATCAAACTCATCAAATACACAATCCAACAACTCCACAACGCTCTGGTGGACAAGTTGTGAGCTGCACATTCACCACGCTATGAAATAATAACACAACGTTACCACACAGAGTTGTTTTAGAGGGAAATGCAGAGACTGTTGATGAAAAACTGTCCCTGAAGGCAACGTGCATCAGTGGTTTTGCATGAATTTACCTTTAAATTCCTTTAGCCTCCGTAGCGTAGCTCTGAGCAGCTCACGGCTCTGCTCCGCCGTTCTAAAAATAGCTTGCACCGACAATTAAAGGTAAAGAACCTACTGCTATGACTATAGGGATTATTATGGCAATGGACCAATTTGCCAAAATGTTGAACTATCCCTTTAAGGGAAGAGAAATGGGATTGTGCTGTTGTCTCTGCTGCTCTACATCTTTCACTTCTTCACTTTAACTGTCCGTTTCCCTCCTTTCAAAATAAAATCGGACGGACTCACGTTGTTCTCTATGGCGAGGCGTCTGACGGCCGGCGTGGCCTGAGTCTTGTGACCTTTGATCTCCTGGTGTGTGTGCTCCTCCCGCGCCATCGCCGGCGTCTCCACCACGTCCTCCTCCTGGATCACCTCTGAAACCACACACAGCGTCCGGTCAGAACCAGAACCAGAACACAGAAAACCGTAACCATGTTGTATACAGTAGCTTAGTAAAATAAAACTTAATGCAGACTGATACGGTTCATTGTAAAACATTTATTTATTGATGTAAATGTGGTGATTTCTGTAACTTACGTACAGACAGAGCCCCGAGGCAGCGCTGCTCTGTCCACACAGGAAGCTTCACTTTTCATTCAAACAAATTAATGCTACTGCCACAATTGTTAGATTTCATCAATGAGACCAACATTTATCTCCTAAACATAATTTAACCAGCCGGTGGTAAACCTCTAAAAACCTGCGGGTAAGTTAATTAGCGATCGTTTTCTCCCCCCCGGGATGACGACGGAGGTTGGCCGGCCGAGCAGCTCTGCAGACCTGCTGCTGCCTCTGTGATGTCCCGGTCGCTGCGGAGCTTCACTTCTCCGAAAAACATCGGAGCAAACTTCTAAACAGCCGTCATTTGGATAAACTGGCCGTATATTTGGGATCTTAACAGTTACTTTCTCGCATGAAAAAATATTAAAAGTAAATAGTACGGTAGTTAGGAAAGAGCCGTTGCTGTGTTTACTTCCGCCTGTGTGACGCTGAATGACGTCCTCCCACTTTGGTTCCACTTAAACTGGTGTGAAAGCTGCTGGTTCGCCAGACGGCACCGAGGTTCTGAGGCCTGGACTACACGAATACGATATATTCCTAAACGCACATTTTTCTGTCCAATTGGGCCTCTCAACCACACGAACACAGCGAATTCACCCACATAAACGGAGAAATCGTTTACCAGTTTTGCCTCTTTATATGGACAGAGATATTTCTGTTGTGTGGACAGAGTTTTTTTTTTTTAAACGAAGACGAAAATATCTGCTTAAAAAAATATCCATATACGTGTAGTCCAGGCCTGAGACTCCAGAACCGAACCAGAGCCAGAACCAGAACCGTGCCAGTGTGAATCCGCTAAGAGAAACAAACACCTGGTCCAGCGAGTCTCACCTGAGCTGGACTCGGTCTCGATGTCGACCAGCGGTTTCCCCACCAGCGCCGTGGCGTCCACGTCGTAGTAGAGCCTCTTGATGACGCCGTCGTAGCGGCTGGTGATGGTGACGGACGCCTTGTCGCTCTGGACCTCGCAGATGCTGTCGAACTGGGACACCTTGTCCCCCTCCTTCACGTACCTGAGGGACAGGACAGACACACCGGGACCACTCAGCTGGACCAGGACCTGAACTGGTCTCAGCACCAGGACCTGAACTGGTCTAATGGGTCTGTGGTGGATTCACTGGTCTCAGTGTTTGTGTTTGTTCTGTGGTGTCCATTTTGACAAGAATATTTATTTTCATTTTAGTCTGAGTCACTCACCATAGACTGGATTTAGTTTAACCCTCCTGTTGTCCTCCTGGGTCAAGGAAGGAAGGAAGGACAAAGGGAAAGATGGGAGGAAAGAAGGAAGGGAAAAAGGAAGGAAAGATAGATGGAGGGAGGGAACAGATTGGGTCAATTGGGTCAAAAAGGAAGGAAGAAGGAAGGAAGAAGGGAAGGAAGGAATGAAGGAACGAACAAACGAACGAACGAAAGATGGAGGGAGGGAGGGAACAGATTCGTTCAAGGAAGGAAGAAGAAGGAAGAAGGAAGGGAAAAGGGATTGTGGAAAGAAGGAAGGGTGAAAGGAAGGAAAGAAGGAAGGATGGAGGAAGGGAACAGATTGGGTCAATTTGACCCAGAAGGACAACAAGAGGGTTAAATCGGTGGAAATCAGTTTTAGTCTCATTCTAGTCTTTTGATGTAATTTGACAGTTTTGTTTTACTGTGATAGATTTTGCAAAAGGATGTTTGTCATAGTGGTAAAAACTCCATTAGCGTAGCCTACCTTTAACTATGTGTTTAGTTATTTAAACTAAGAATGTACCATATTACTCTTGTATAATAAAAATGAATGTCTAAGTGCAATACATAATCATGTCCTTCACAGGTTCTTGTTTATTTTCTAACTAACCAACCAGAGACCTGACTGAGAGTTTGAATTTGAGTTAAAATAAGATAATTATTTGGTTAAAAAGGAAAACAATCGAGGAACTGAGGATGGTTGTAATAGAAAGTTTTCGTTAAAGTTTTAGTTGGTACCTACCACTCCTTCACCGTCACCTCCATGATCCCCTCTCCGATGTCCGACAGCTTGAACTGGACGATGGGTCCTCGACTCACTGCAGGAGAAACACAGCGACGTCATCATCATCATCATCATCATCATCAGGGATGCTCCGATCAATCGGCCGATATCTGGAGCCTGAACAGGTCGATTGTTGATCGTCGCACTCTCAAAGCTCAGATCAGGAAGCTGACTGCGTGAAACACACAGCGTTCAACCACCGAGTGGGAGCAGCTTCACCTGTCTGAACCCCAAACACTACGTAGTGGACGGTCGCTTGCTTAGTGGCAGGTAGTGTTGTCACGATACCAACATGTTGGTACCGGTATCGGTACCAACATGTTGGTATCGATACTTTTCGATACTTTTCCAAATAAAAAGAGAACACAAAAAATGTCACTATTGGCTTTATTTTAATAGAAAATCTTAGAACTATAACATATGCATCAGTAAATAATCAGTAAATCAGTAAACAGTTACTGCTGCTGCAGGATTAAATTTCCATCAATATTAATCTGAACTCTTCCTAAGTTAAAACATTAGTGGTCTGTTTAAAAATGAATATCAACTTGTTTTCTTTGTATTATTTGAGGTCTGAAAACACTGCATCTTTTTTTGTTATTTTGACCAGTTGTCATTTTTGGGAGAAATTGTTATCAGTAGTTTATAGAATGAAACACAGACGTTCATGTTACTCAAACACACACACACCTATTGTTTCCCATATGTAGACCAAATTGACTCTGCCCCCCCCCCCCCCCCATCAACGCAATATCGTTCCGTTAATTCATCTCTGCGTAGCGCTGCTTCGCTGTGTTCACTCACTCACACAGAGAGAGACACAGAGAGAGACAGAGAGCATGCCAGTGGTGGTAAAAACGAAACTTATCCGTTATGTTTGCATTAATTAACGAGTCTGTGGCGGCCGTCTCTCTCGCGCGCGCTGGTGCACACACACAGATCTGCGATAGACCTGGCGACCTTCCAGGGTGTACCACCACCTCTATCGCCCAAAGTCAGCTGAGATAGGCTCCAGCTCACCCGTGACCCGAGTGCAGGAATAAGCGGTATAGAAAATGAATGAATGAACCTTGCTTCGTTTGTGACTCGCTCACAACATAAACGCTTCGGCACGGCTCAAATTAAACAATGCGGCGACTTCACAACGGCGACGTCACCACTGCCGGCGGCGCAAAATGAAAGTACCGGTCCCATCTAAGCGCAGTATGGTACCGTTTTAAATGCGTCAGTACCCCGGTACCCACTCTAGTGACCGGTATACCGAACAACCCTAGTGGCAGGATAGTAACCACACATCGGTTTTTTACATCCTGCCGAGTTTCTGAGGCGACACCACAAAAACAAGAGGGATCTGCAATTTGATACTTTTAAAGAAATAAGACAAATTTTGGTCTGCGGCGGCTTCCGTAGCGCAAATGGATGCATCACGTGCAACGCGTGAACCAAAGAGCCGCCCCCAGGCAAATTCAATCCAGGACTGTTTAGGCTGTAAAAATGTCCTGAATTACATAGTTTAGTGTAAACTCTGGACTATCTCCCTTCAGGACACTTTGATTGCAGCGAACAAGCAGTGTGGAGGAAATATATTAAGTGGTTTTTGGTGTAGTGTTTAATGGACATTTCTGTGTCGGGCCCTATTAAAGCAGAAGTAAGTGATAATTTTTGTGTTAATATAAGTCTTAAATAGTTATATCTTCCCGACAGCAATCACTTACATAGAGTGTTTGGTCTGAAACCACGGGTCCTGTCAGTCACTCCTGCTCTGCTCTGACCGAGGAGAAAACATTTATCGTATCCTACAGTTTTTATCCAATGAGGAGAGAGAACGGCAATGCAGGGCTGTGTGTGCAGCCAAGGACGCCGTGAATGTGGTGACGTAGGGACAGGACTGTTATGGTGCGTTCCAAGGAAACTCGTAGACTCGTGTTTTTTCCGACCTGTGAAGTACGTACCAGTTTCAATCTCGGTACGAGTTCACGTCAGAAGTTACGAGTGGCCGTTATAGTGACTTCCACAGGTAAAACA